>NC_079458.1:11189845-11317345 GCF_903798145.1 Danio aesculapii
GTGCGTGCGTGCGTGCGTGCGTGAGTGTGTGTTCAAAAGAAGAAGGAAACTGAACCCAATGACACCAGAATTTCACTTTTTGAGTGAACTATCCCTTTAAGTATGCGCAACACTAGGTGAATCTCAGCGAGCAGCTCTAATAAACTGAATGAAAATGCTCAAAAGAAACCTCCTTCAGATGTCAGTGTCCGGCTATCAGTGTGAAATCCATCAGTGTGGTGAAGAAAAACATTATTCTTTTGAAGACACGTCTGTCTAATGTCTTCATACAGAGCTGAACATCAATACGCCATGGCAACCAGAGGAGAGCCTTTTCAGAGCTCAATGTCAAGGAGGAAAATCGGCTCTTCCGAAAGACAAAATATTCACACCACAGCCCTCAAGATGATGCGGAGGTTATCTGGGAACATCCTGAGGAACTACGGTATCGTTATAATTTAGATGTTTCTGCTGGTGTTGTTCAGACTCAAATGCACATGCTCAGCAGTGAGCAGTTGGGAGTAAACAAATGTGTTGTGTACTAAACAAACGTACTAAAAACACTGATCAGTGAGGCTGATCAGAGAATAAAACTTTAATTTGCTAGGGAGCATAACGATTGAACTCATGGAAAAAGGTCATGTGATCTGATCCGAATTTATCCTGTTCCAGAGTGAAGAGAGTATCAATACCTACCATACAAGCCAGGGGGCAGAGCTGTGATCTGCGGATGCTACAGTTGATCAGGTCTAGGTTTAGGAAAGTTATGCGCTCTATCACACACCCGGCGCAATAAGGTGCAAGACGTGTTTGGCACAATTTGTTGCTGTTTTCAGACCAGTGCAATCCTAATTTCACGTTTTGCGCCATGTTATTTAAATAGCAAATCCATTTGTGCCACTTTGTGGAAAAAAGGTGTGTTAGGGCGCATTGTTGTCACATTGCTATTTTGAGAAACTGAAATAGACCGCAAAATAGAAAGCTGGTCTAAAGTCCAGTGCAGAGCGCATTAGTTATGTGCCTATGTGGGTTCAAAGGCTTAATACACACAGGATGTACATCAATACACAAATATCATTACATATGAAAAAAGATTAAGGTTAAAAATGTTGCTACATATTACATATTTATTATTTACTACATATAAAAACCACTACCTCCATCCCTTCTTAATGTTGGGGGGCTTTTTTCAATTTATTCATGGCAATTTGCATTTTTTTTATGTTATTATTATTAGCAGTATTATTTATTATATGCATATTTAAATTTGTTTTAATACAAATAAGCTTAGATTTGTCCACCTGCTGGGTTTTGGAGACGTCTGCATCACAATATGGGGCATAAGAATAGGATGTGTGTTTGGATATAACTCCCCCACACTTTATTATTATTGTTCGCTTATTAGTATGCTGGAAGATAAAACTGAATTTAGAAATAGTTTTGAAACAAATCTCTATGCTTAACAAACAAAATTAAATATGTAGGCTAATGGATGTCTTTAGTGGAGTGACTTTCCACCGTTTCCTTACTCTACTAAAGTAAAGGAGTAAAATAAAGAGTAAAAAAAGGAAAGAGATAGTAAAGAGGCCGAATGGAGGAGGCACATTCTTTATCCTTGCGCAGATGATCTGTTGAACTGTTTTCTTCTATTCTAGTGAAGCATTCAGTTTTTCCATTCAGTTTTTCCACATACAAAGTCTGCCTTGTAAATAGCAAATGCACCATGGCACGACTCAACTGACTCTTAAAGGGAATGGGAGATGAGACTCTGATTAGTTTAATGCACGTTATTTTCAAAACACACCCATAACTCATTAAGAAAAAAAGCACAACCCTGTTAGACCATGCATGCGCCATGGCTCAGAGCATATTTTCCATCTTTAAAATAGCAAAAGTGGATTAGGACATGCCCTTAATGCTTTTGCGCCATGCACTTTAGACTCTGCGCTTAGATTACTAAAATCAAGTGTCAGCTGACTACTGCATTTAATAAATGACCAGTTATTCCGTCAATGGATTTTGTCTTTGCTGATGGTACGGTGATATTGCAAGACGAAAATGGTAGGATTCATTGGGCTTAAATTGTGAAAGAGCAAGAGCATTTTTACACATGTAATGTCCACCACAGAGTCCAGATATTAACCTTATTAAGAATCTTTGGGATCTACTAAAGAACACTGCAGAAGCACATTAAAATTATGCCACGGCGAATATGTGCAGTAATCAAAGCAAAAATTGGTCTAATGAACTATGAGAGTGTATATAAGTATATGAGTGCCCCATTTTAAAAGTTAATGTTTTCAACTAAATTTTAACTAAATTATAAATATATTTTTTGCTTCTCTTGATTTTTCTTCTTTTTAGTTTTTTTAACTTAATATTTTCCCTAACAAATAAATTTGGGTGTATTATTAAACAGTTATTGTAAGTTATTTAGCTATTTTAGCCCCAGATTTGGCTTCAGTGCTGACTGAACTAATGTATCTGCAAAATATAATATTGTACAGCATTCAATAATATTAATTTAAAATTATAGTATCTATCTATCTGTCTATCTATCTATCTTTAGTGTTGGAAGAGCATGAATACAAATTTCTATTTTTCAAAGCTTTTGCAAAATGCTTAAATTTTCAAGTTTTCCATGACCCGAAGACACTGAAACACTTTGTAAGTGCAGCTGCGCTCGTGGTCACCTCATGGCGTAGAAAATGAGCCGTGCTGTTTAACCCTGTATAACGTACGCTGGCAAGATGTCCATATTTCAACATTATACTGCAAAAAGCCCTGCAGACACACTGTTGTACGATTTGCACACTCCACCAACCTCCATTCCATCTGTCTGCTCTATTAAAGCTCCTGACCAACAAACACACACACACGCAAACAAACACACACGTCACTCCCACATACCTTGAACAGGGGGAAACAGTAGATGTGCAGAGGGAGTGTGTGTGTTAAATCTCTGAGGAGAAAGAAATGGATGCAGTGAGGTGACTGACACTCACCAGACACTCCACCATATGTGGAGCGTCGTCCGTGGCCGATGGCGGGCCAGGGAGAGCCGTCTGCCTTCAGTCCCATCAGCCCTGAAACCGTGTTGGTGGCTGTGACTCCATCTGCTCCACCTGCGCCAACAGGGAAGAGACATTAGGCATGGTGGGCGAAGGAGGAGGAGGAAGGCCAAACCCGAAAAAAAATCTGGAGCTTGGTTTGTGGGGAGTTTTTAATTCCGTTGTGGAGATGTTTTGGGAGCTGTGTCTCTAATTTGTGGAATGGGAATTGGTTTTATAGAGGACATATTGTGCATTTCTGGATCTTTTGTTCCCTGAAGTTCATTCAGAATGTTAGTCAAGGTTTCTTGCACCAGAAATGTGCCATTTAGTTTTATATGAACAATATTTTATGACTTTTGGAGTTTGGCTTATCTGTAAAATGTCAGTAAGACTTTGTGATTAGAAAACAATGTATAAATGTAATAAACATATAGTAAAAAATATGTTCATACCTAAAAGTGATGCACCAAAATGAAAATTCTGGGCTGGATCTGAAAATGTTGGATGCACTTGACTGCAAATCAAAACTGAAACTGCTTTGTGATAATTATTTTAATTTTATTAAATATTATAAATACAATTCATACATTCATTCATTAATTTTCCTTCGGCTTAGCCCCTGATTTATCAGGGGTTGCCACAGAGGAATGAACCACCAACTATTCCAGAATTTTTTTACACAGCGAATGTCCTTCCAACCGCAACCCAGCACTGGGAAAGACCCATACTCTCATTCACACACACTCACACACTACATGCAATTTAGTTTATTCACTTCACTTATAGCGCATGTCTTTGGACAGTAGGGGAAACCGGATCACCCGGAGGAAATCAACACCAACACGGGGAGAACATCCAAACTCCACACAGAAATGCCAACTGGCCCAGTCGGGACTCGAACCAGAGAGTGAGGCGACAATGCTAACCACTGAGCCACCATGCCACCCTTAAAATTCATACAGTAAGATTCATTAAATTAAGCTTAATAGCTTAAATTCGACTGATTTAAAAACACAAACTATTTATTACAGATATTAAAATTGGACCTTCATTGCTATGACAGCACTGTGGCAGTATTGAAAGCAGGAGGAACAAGTATATTTTAAATGTCCTGTAGTATAAGTATACATGTACATAAACAGAAATTACACAGAGCGTAACACTGACCTAATTTGAACTTTGACCATGCTAGTCAATAGCTACGTTTTCATCAACGTATTTTTATGCAAATTTTGCATATGCACATAAAAAACATTGATGGAAACGCCAAGATGCGCATACGTTTTTGAAAATGCGCAATAAAATAGGTACGCGCATAACTGAGTAGGGTAAACTTTTTATTAGAAAAGATGCTCATAAACTACGATAGAAAAATACGTTTACCGAATAAAATGTCAGTATGCTCATTAAAAAAAGGTCATGTGATTTTGTGTTAAGAGATCATGTGATGATAAAAATGTGTGTGACTGGACAAACCAGCAGGCTGAGCATATTGTAAAACATCTGAAATGTTGTTTTGGTCATTCTAAAATGCCATAACCATCTCAGTATTAGTGTTATTATATTACTAATTACCTCCAGAACTGTCAAGAGCGTCTGTGCTCCGCGTCTCACGCCTTCAAACGCCACCACACATTCATTGCATGTCGACATTGTCGTATGTGCGCAAGTAATTTATAAAATAAGTAAAAGATTCCCACAGCTTCTCCTTCTGCAACAAATTCCGTTTTTACTGTTGATATTTGGCACCAGATAATCAGGAAGTGACGATTCTGTTCTCTTTGACTCGTTGGATGGAAATGCTGCTTTACCTCTATTATGTGATAATCCAGCCTGATCTCATGAGAAAACGTAAGTATTTTTTACGTTTTGTCAGTTAAGTGGCTAATTCGTATAAATTCGTACGAATTCAGTCGTACGAAATTGTATGATTTTAAAAAGGAGGTGTGGCTCCTAACCCCACCCCTAAACCCAACCATCAGTGGGGGATGAGCAAATCGTACTAAATTGTACGAATTAGATCGTACGAATTTGCCACTAAATCAAAAAGTTATGAATTGCCGTGAGATTGTGTTGGATAATCCAGTTTTGCACATGAATTTAATTAGCATTTTTGTATGGAAACATAGCTGTTGGTCTTGTGAAATGAATTCATTAATACATGCTATTATTTTTACTGAATACACAAACAAATGCTTTTATATTTTTGTATAATACATTGTCGTAATGTGTGTTACCAACATAGGCTCTAATCAACATTCTAAAAACGTAGCCCTATATACATTTCTGAAGACTCCAAATTATGTAGCCAGACGTACGTATGGCTGCATTCCATCTTTAAAAAACGAATGCTATGGGCCAGTATGACGCCGTTCCTTTTCTTGCTTACCAGCTGATCTCTATTTGAACAGCTTTTCCGCTGTTACCAGTTTGTCCAGTGGCTCGCTGTATACGATGGAGGATTTGAGATGCAGAGCGGCGTTAACCGTGACAATGGTGCTCGAGTTCAGTGAAGAACGGTTGCAGAAAGCAGGTAAAACAAAAACAGAAGCCAAAAAACATAATAAACAAGTAAATGACAGGGGAAGAATGTGGTAAAATCTGAAAACGTAAAAATCAGGTGGCCACGAGGGTTTTTCTTTTTCTGGATTGCTTTTTTAAACACTATCGGTTGGGTTTAGTGAAGGAGGAGGGTGGGGGGATCAGTAGGTCAGTCAGTCAGTTGACAGTGGCCTCCGTTGGATTTACAGCAGGTGTGGATGGCACTCATGAGAGAAATTTGAGATCTGAAACAGGGTACACAGCGGCCTCTGGTGGATTCGAAAAACTAAAACTGTGAAAAAAAACATTTTGCTCCTGGGACATATTTGGCGCTCTCCAGAAATGTATATAGGGGTATGCTTTCACTTATATTGCCTTACCCTAACCCTACCCCTAACTACAAACCTCACAGGAAATACGTGGCACCTTATGGGATGTGAAAAGAGTCCATTATGTATGATTTTTAACATTATAAAGACTTTATAGATTTATTTAGCTGGGAAAGAGATTAAAATTGCATTAAAATATTATGTATTTCCTGAAGATAACACAGTTCTCAACCTTTTTACCCCTTTAAAGGTAATGTTTATAGGCGACACTGACAATTTTAGATCCTATAAAAAGCATAAAAGTGAATCAAAGCATCTTTTGCTATTGTAGTAAATTGAGACAAAGCACATAAGAATGGAATAAAATACTGTATAGAATAAAGCTCCTTTAATAAAGCTGGAATAAAGCTCCTTTAAAGATAGCTAGATGCTGCATAGCACTTAAAGTGGTCTCTCTAAGATTATGATCCAATGAACTACTTTTTATAGTGTGTACTAAATTGAATATATTAGTACATTCACCACTACAACACATTTATTAATGAATTTATTATAGTTACATTGTGGATACGACTATTATAATACATTATCTCATAAATATACTGCAATCATTACCCTAAACTGATATAAATTGAACACAAAATGTCCAAATACCTTCCTGCGCAGCTTTGGCAATGTCCACGATGTTGGTCACATTAGGAGTGAGTTTGGCAAAGAACGGGACGTGAACAGCCTGGCGAACCCAGCGACAGATGTTCCTCACCAGCTCTGGATCCTGCACAAATGGGTCATCAAACCAACAAGCAAACTTAAACAATGACCAAACAGCCATGAGGCAACAAAACAGCACAACATAAGAGAACAGTAAACATCCAAAAAAAGATCACAATGTCGTAACGGTGACTTTTATCATCTGAATCTCGAAAGCTCTAGTCGCCATTTACAAGTCTTCAGAATTACTTCAGAAACTCTTCTGGAATGTGATGTAGGTGAGTAAATAATAAGAATAAACATTGAGTAAACGACTTCATTACATATTTTATTGCACATTTCTAAAGACAGATCATATATATATTTTCTTCTGTCACAAATATACACTTCAGCCTCATGTATACACACAGTTAGACACACGGTTTTTAAAAGAGGAATAAGTTGGTAATAAATAATATGCCTTATTATAAAGTATACAACACTTGAATGCATCTTGAATGGTATTTGCTCTATCTGTTTGCATTATTATATACATTGATAAAAATGCCTCTGTAAAAACCTTTGTCTATATGATAAAATTTGAATTCACCGTTTCCAAATTTAATGAATGAATGCCTTCTTTGCATAATTAAACATTATATTTTATAAAAAGTAATACAAAAATATTTGAAATTCCAAATATAATCAATCAACTAATGTGTAAACTATTAGTTAATTTATTTCTTCTCTTCCCCTGCAGCGTCTTGCTTTAAGTATTTGTCTTGAGACTGTGTGTGTGTGTGTGTGTGTGTGTGTGTGAGGGTGAATGAGCGAGTGATAGATGGAGAAGGGAGCCTGTAGTCGGCGGTGTGAGTGAGAGAGGGATCATAACAGTGTGAACTGCTGTTCCAGGAGGATTCATGCTTTATTAAGCTGCCCTGGTCTGTCAGTCTGCGCTGTTTAGTGGGAGAGACACTGAGGGAGAGAGAGACTGAGGGAGAGAGAGACTGAGAGAGGAGAGAGAGAGAGAGAGAGAGAGAGAGAGAGAGAGAGAGAGAGAGAGAGAGAGAAAGGAAGGAGATTTAGGAAAAGACTGCAAATGTCACACTAATTCTTCTAAAATGTAAAGTTATACTGTAACTGTAACACAGGCAATGATTAACAATTAAAACCAATAAGAAATCACAGGCTAAAATGTGAGACTAAGTTTATAGGAGGTAACTAATTGTAAATCTATAAAAACCTAGAGTATTGTTTGACTGAAAAAAAAAAAAATAAAAATCACAAACAAATATTTATGTATGCACACACGCACACTCACACACACACAAAACAAAGTATATATATAACACATTAAAATATGTATATACATTTTGTAAAAGTCTGCCCACTGCAGCCATATATATATATATATATTAAGTATATATATACATTAAGTATGATTTTTAACATACAGTATATATATATTTATATATATATATATATATATATATATATATATATATATATATATATATATATATACTGTATGTTAAAAATCATACTTAATGGAGTCTTTTCACACTCCAAATGTGCCACATATTTCATGTGAGGGTTGTGGTTAAGGGTAGGGTTAGGGTAAGATAATACAACCCAGGCTCATTCTGAATATATATATATAGGTGAATTGAATAAACTAAATTGGTCATAGTGTATGTGTGTGAATGAATGTGTATGGAATTTCCCAGTGATAGGTTGCAGCTAAAAGGCCATCCACTGGCTAAACATATGATGGATAAGTTGGCGGTTCATTCTGCTGTGGCGACCCCTGATTAATAAAGGGACTAGGCCGAAAAGAAAATGAAAGAATGAAAAAATAACATAAATGATTTGGAATTTGAAACATTGGCCTAGTAGTTCTGACTACTTTTAATTGTCATTTTATGTGTGTTTTGATGAATGAATGATGTTATGTTATTTTTTTTTAAACCCATGTGAACTGTTTACTGTTTAATCTTGACCAGGACACTCTTGTAAAAGAGATTTTTAATCTTAATGTGCTTTTCTTCTGGTAAAATGAAGACTATAATAATAAAAACTTTCCAAATGTAATCTTTTTTTATTAAATCGCATTAAACAATATCAACTATATTTAATATCTAATGTGTTTTACAACTGTATTTATTCTTTCTCATCTCTTTTTTGCCTGCACATCTACAAGTTACAGTTTGGCCATTGCACTCAGTCCCTTTCCTCCAGGCCTAAAATAAAGACACACAACCGCATTAAAGCCTTTATATCCCTATGAAGTAAGACAGACATGGCTTAATTCAAGCAGGGAAGTCTGATGTTAGATCAGTCGGGATGCTTTAAAAGACTGTAAACCCACCATGAAGCTTTCATTCAGTACAGCCTCGGCTCGGCTCTCAGTCCTTCCCGGTCTCTCTTTTCTTTCACAGGAAATAGGTCTCTGTTTTGACATATCCAATAACTGTTGGCATATATTCCCTTGAGCAATGGCTCTGCCCGTCTCTATAAAGAAGTGTGATGTACAAGCTGTATGTGCAAAGCGCAGTTCTAAGGTCACTCCCTGCACAGGAAAAGGTTAGCATTTGATTTTTAAAACCATTAGCCGGAATTGATTTGTAAGAATACAGAAGCCCAAAGAAAAACACATCTCCTCCCGACTATTTCCCTTCCATTTCTAAAGCATGCTGAGTGATTCAGCGCAACACAAAAAACGAAGAGCGCTGTGGGATCCGCTGCGTCCTTGGGTGTGTATTTTACCTGAGATACACATGAAGTCGGGTTATATTTGCACCTAAAAGTATTCAAAATGCATTCGAAAGGCACTGAAAGAGAAGGAAAGCGAAAGGTTAGGCCATTTAAGATGATAAACTCATTCCCGCGCTTTTTTTTTGCTTCTTCATGAAAATATTGGATTTATGCACTCGACCCAGCAGTGAGCACCATCCACAGCAATTTGTCCTGATTTATTCAAGACTTAAACAGGGTATAAACAAGGCTGGAGTGTTAGGTTCAACCTGTCCACTCCGAGCCGTCTGCCAGAGCGCGAGAGGTAATATCTGGGCTCCCGAGAGATGTTTGATAGTGCTGGCGGGCTGCTGAAGAGATTCATTGGTTGATATAGAGAATCCTGAACTCCAGGCTAAAAAAAAAAGTCATAAGAACAAAAGTGGCAAGACAACACTACAAAAAAAAGATAAAGACATAGAGACAGAATTAAAAAACTATGTGCATTTTTAAAATCAATACCGAGCTTGTACTGTATGTTACAAGAAATATTTACATATAAATGTATGAGGGAATGTGTACACCCGTAGTATTCCATCATAAATAAACACCAACCAAGGCCTTACGACTCTTTAAAAACTTCAAGGTAGTGAGTTGGAGGCTGTGAGAGCTAATCTCTTCTAGACAAAATCCTTCTAGGAGCAGCATTGGACACCACTGGTTTGCAGTTACGACCAGTCACATGAGAATAGAATCATCTCTTAATAGGGCCACATATAAAAATGTGAGTAATTTAATACTAGCAAGTTCCTACTCTCGCCATATTAGATGCAGGAGAAATGGCTAGGAAGATCAGAACAACTTTGACAAGGGTCAATTTGTTACAGTAGCTTGGTGACTGGGTCGGAGTGTTACTGAAACAGCAAGACTTGTGGGTTCTTCCCAGGTCAGCAAAGACTAAGGGTTTCCCCAGTTAGCGCGGTTTGTTTGGCATATGTGAATCCAGCAATTGCGCTCGGATCTGCGCCAAAACAATCGGTCCGAGATCGCCTGAATGAGGTGGTCTTGGCTCGATTGAAACAAACTCTGGAGTGGATCGATTGTAGTGAGAAAGCAAAATGATCCGAGCCTGGCTATATCACAGTGTATTATGGATATGTAATAGGCATATATATACGGCTTTATGAAGAGAGAATTATGAGTAGGGCGGGATGTGATTCCTACCGGTAAATGTGCGTTTCATGTCAAATACGAAAGTGAAAGCATGCTAACTATTAATGAGAGCAGTTTATCCATTAGGAAAACTGACCAAACCGCAGTCTTGTTTTATCTGTTATTTCTCTTTATAATGTAAAGCCTATAATGCATAATTCTAGCCAAGGGCTATGTATGAGAAAGTCTTACCTCTGATATATATCTGGTGACGATGTCTGTGGGTGTCACCATTCAAAATTAAAGTGCAGCTTTTCGTTTATATTGTCTTATTGCTCATCGTCATAAATTAAAATAAGGACTCATGACAACTGAGCGAGACTCTGCAAAATAAACCGTAAAACTCTGACTAATGTGAGGAGAGATTACTCGCACGTGACTTGTTTTAGCTCTTTTGGTCTGTTTAGAAACTTTAACATGTGAAAGCGAACCGCACCAAGTACAAAGTGCAACAGTGTAAAAATTTTAATCCCTGTTTCAGAACAAAACAGATGTGAAAGCACCCTAACTACTAACCAGCAACATGGTGTTGGGCAGCCAAGGATCAAGGTCTTGATGCACGAGGACAGTGGAATCTATTTTGCTTGGTTTGAGACAACAGAAGATCTACCACGACACAAATAGAACAAAATACTCAGATGTGTAACTAATCAGAGTGCTTATGATGGAAATTGTCAGTCTGTGAATGCACTGACAATGGGAATGCAAATATTAGAACTAGGTCTTGGAGTACTAAATGACAGTTGACCTACTGGTCATATGAGTCTCGTGTGCACTGTTGTCCTAGGGAAATCTTGCAATTAAGATGTCTTGTAGGCTAATGTCAAACCGGGGGGAGGGTGTGTGATACTCTGGCAAGTCTTCTGCTGGGAACCCTCTGTACAGCCACTCATAAGGACATTAATTTGACCCTGGTTACCTGCGTATACCTAAAGATTGTTGCAGACCTGTTAAACCCCTTACGTTGCAAACATGGTACATTCCAATGAGAGTAAGTAATAAAATTTAGTAGTCCAAATTTTGGTATTAATTACTTGCCCTCATGTTGTTTCAATTACATGAGACCTTCATTCATCTTCAGAACAGAATTTAGATATTTTAGATGAACACAGAGAGCTTTCTGGCCTTCAATAAACAGCAAGGGTTACATTCAAAGTCCAGAAATGGAACCAAAAATGTTGTCAATCCATTCCATGTGACTAGACTTCAATCCTACGAAGCACCAAGAACAGTTTTGTGCAAAAGAATAAAAAATAAAACTGACTTTGATTGTCTATGTCTTCTGCATTAGATTAGGGTGCTATGGCTATGGGCAATACGATGCATCCAGACCAGTTGTGGAAGAGAAGACAAGGGCAAATAGGGCCAGAGATCTCTTGTATTTCCTCTAAAATATTTTAATTTGTGTTCGGAAGATATACAAAGGCATCAGGGGATGACATGAGAGTAAGTAATTCAAGACAGAACTTTCATTTTTGGATGGTCTAACCCTGGAGGTAGTTGCAGACCTGGGACTCTGCATCCCTTCATGACAATAGTGTTTCCCAATAAAACAGGGGTATTTAAGCAGGATAATGTACTCTCCCAAGTACCACACATTGCTTAGTTCAGAAGAACATAATGCAGTGTTTAATGTAATTTGTGTATTTATATAGCGGATTTATTGTGTATGTCCATACACCCAAAGCACTTTATGATCACGAGGGGGTCTCTCCACACCACCACCAGTGTGTAGCATCCACTTGGATGGTGCGACGGCAGCCACAGGACAACTGCACCAGTGCGCTCATCACACACCAGCTATAGGCGGAGTGGAGAAGAACTGATACAGCCAATTCAGTGGATGGGGGTGATTGGGAGGCCATGATGGTTAAGAGCTGATGGAGGGTGTTTGGCCAGGACAAAGTTTAAGGTGTTCCCCTTCAAGGCCTCCAGATTCTTTATACCTTAATCCAGTTTAAAACAGTTTCACCTTGCAAAGGGAGTGTAAGGCTCTGGCCAGTGCTCTTCTAGAAACCCTGGGTCCAGCAATTCATGTGGAAATAACAATGATACATGCAACCTACCTAAAATTGCTGGAGACCAAGTACACCCCATTATGACAGAGGTGTTCCCTGGTTGAAATGGCTTCTTTCAACAGGGTAATGTGATGTGCCATTGATGCGTTGACCAGGGCTTTAAATTCTCCAGATCTAAATTCAACTGAGCATCTGTAGGATGTGCTGGACCACTGCAGCTTCACCTCGCAACTGACAGAACTTGAAGTATCTACTGCTAATATCTTTATGCCAAATCCTAAAGGACAACTTCAGGGATCTGGTACAGTGAATTCTTTGGTGGGTTGGCACTTTTTTGGCAGCACATCTAAGACCAAAATCATATTGGGAAGATGTTCATAATGTTTTGGCTCACTGATGTGTATCTTAGGTTCTGTAACAAGTCCTTAGTTCTTTTTTTTGTCCACCCTAAATCATACAGAACCACCAAATGTCAACTTTTCCACCTATACAAACTATTACCAGTAATAAAAACTACATTTATAAATGTATAACTGTCTTTTCTGTCATGTTTGATTGACACATCTGTGCTAACAACAAATATAATTGCTAAATAAAACAATGGCCCTGATACTTTTAACTGTATTGCATTCAAACTACTATTACAACTTTAAGACTGTCTGTATTCTTACAAATACTCATACTTATATATATTTTATGTAACATAAATCCAGACCTGCCTCTCAGAATTGAAGGGAGAGTGACTGGCGTGTGGCTGGTTGAGCCGTAACTGAGCCCTGTGTCCTGAGGGAATGGTTTTCTACCAGCTGAACGTTGGTAGCATTTGAAGGAAACAACAACAACAGACTTACAGGAAGCAGGACAGGCCTTCCTCCCAAAGGGTCATGGGAAATTGCATTATGCCTGCCTCAGTACGAGGCACAGGGGTCGTGGCCCGCAGCCAGACACCAGCCACCAAACAGATGCTGCCTGTAAGAACTCTGCACTCGCACCAGAGACCGCTGCTCCCTCCGAGGGCTTCTCGTGACAGCTTATTACAGGCCAGATGGGGGTGAGAGCCGCTGTCTGTGGGCCAGGGAGTCTGGAGCAGGGACGCTTTTTCCCTCTAAGCAGTTTGCTGTACACAGTATTACACGCTTTGATGGAGAGAGAGCGCACCTGTGTAGCTGGACTGCTTTCGGCAGAGAGTCTGTGACCCGTTGCTACACGCTTCACATAGAGAAAGTGGGAGCATTTCCCTCGTATATGTAAGACTAAGAACAGACACGGACTAACTCCAGAGTGTATTTTGTGTGCCAAATAAAAAAGAAAAATGTCTGGAATACTTCAATATGAAACAGAAGTTGTGATAGTGACAGTCTTCTCGTCAGTGTCTTAAAATATCTCAAACATCTCAAGACAAATAGAAGGGTGAGACTTGTGATCCACTGGGAATTGACTGGATGATTTCAGCAGTGGAAGACCACAACAGGTGATACTTGTGTCAGAACAGAATAAGAAAATGCAGCTACAGTTCGCACAGGCTTGCCAAAATTGAACAACACGAGATTGGCATTAGGTTGCCCCAATTCCTGTAGTGACATTTGGAGAGCAGGTTTAGAATTTGGTTTAAATGGCATGAAAGCGTCGATTCATCCTGGGGGATATTTTCTTGGCTCACTAGTTTGGCTCCATCAGTAAGAATCAAGCATCATAGCACAGCCTACCAATGTGTTGCTGCTGACTATGTCCACACTTTTATTCTAACAGTATAGACCATTTCAATGTGGTCACGTCATTAGCCCATGAACATTTCCTGCTTGTTATCAAGCTATTTCATAACTGTAACAAGATTCAATTCAATCATAACTTAATGTTTAAACAACTATCATAACATTATTTATAAACGTGTGTCTCTTTTTGGATTCTTGGAAGGTATAGAAATTAAAAACGTAAAACCGGAAATACATTGGGACCACTGTTTTTATTTACATCCCTCAAAATGGTCTATACCAATCTTGACTTCTAGCAGGGTAACGCGTGATGTCACAAAGTTCGTATAATGCCAAACTAGTTTCTAGAACATGACATTAAGGTCACTACAATCAAATAGTCTGCATTCACCAGATCTCAATCTGTATGATCACCTTTGGGATGTGGTGAAATTGGAGACTTTCATTATTTAAGGCCCTGGTATGAAGTTCTTTTCTTTTCATTCTTCGCTTTGATGGCAAAACAAAGTATAAGCTGCTCGCATAGACCCCTAAACACAAATAGGGCGCCCCAATGGTAGCCAAATGTTGTTAAGTCAAAACAAATTCACCCAAAAAGTTTGCCCACCAAAGCCTTGGTGAGCAGTTTCGAACTGCCAAAACAAACTCCAAACGAACTTCATTTCAGACAGATTTTGTTCGAAATGATGTTGTTTCAGTTCATTCTTCGTTTTCGTTTACAGAATTTTAATGCTCAGACAACAAATCTGAGGCAACTTAACGATGCTGCAAAACTGATGCTGAAATGTTCCTCCAAATTGAAAACCCTGTCATATTTTCCCCAACCTCTGCTTGTTCCAGATCTGTTTGAGTTGCTTCTGTTGAAACACAAAATTTTCTATAAAATATAGCCAATGACTTCCATGGCAATATTCTTTCCTACTATCGACGTCTGTATGTACACTACCGGTCAAAAGTTTGGGGTCAGTTTTTTTTTTAATTATTAATAAAAAAAAAATTATTTAAATAAAATTATTCTGTTCATCAAATTAAATGTAAAAAAGGTTAAATTGTTAAATACTTATTGAGTACAACAACAACAACAACAACAATAATAATAATAATAATAATATTAACAACAATAATAACAATTAATATTAGAGTGATTTCTGAAGGATCATGCGACTCTGAAGATTGGAGTAATGAGGCTGAAAATTAATCATTAAAATCACTGGAATAACTTATTAAATTAAATTATGAACTACTTTTGAACAGTTATTTTTTAGCGCAATAACATTTCACAATTTTACAATTTGTACTGTATTTTTGACGAAATAAATGCATCCTTGGTAAGCAGGAGAAGCTTATTTTAAAACATTTAAAAACCGGTAGTGTATGTTTCCATCCAAAAATGTAAACTAGATTTATGGACAAAAAATGGAATATCACATTAAACAAGTGAATAAATAAGTCACTTCCTAAAAAACTGCCACCAAGTATTAAAAAGAATAACGACGTTTGCTGCGGAAGGAGTAATCACTGTGGGCCTTTTTTCTTATACAAAATGTACTTGTGCCTCAGAAGACGAAGATGAAATGGAATGAATGCGCGCTGCTTTTCGAAGTGTGAAGTCTTAAGAGGCAATAATACTAAACCACTTTGATGACAGGCTTTGGCTAAGGGATTTCAGAATGACCAAAACAACATTTCACAGGTTGTTCTTGATAGGTCCACTGTTTTGTCTATCATTACCATCCCATTGTGCCTATTGTTGTTATTACATGATCTGTTAAAACTAAATGACATGACTTTATTGATGCACATGCTGGAATTTATTCGGTAAATATCTTTCTTTTGTCATGCATGTGCATTTTCTCTTATCAGATAAAAAACTCATCCTACTTAGTGGTGCACATACGTTTGTTTATGCCATTTTTCAATATTTATGCATATACTGCCATTTCCATTAGGCGTTCATATGCATATATCCAAAATTCACATTAAAATAGGTGAAGGGAAACATAGCCAATGGCTAGTTTTCCAAGATCCTTCAAAATATCTTCTTACTTGTTCACTATCCTACTTGACATAAAAGTTTGGAACGACTTGAGAGTGATTGAATTTTTAGTTTTTGTGTAAACTATCTCTATCATGTCATCCAAAATTTCCTAGGAACATTTCCAGCACCTTGTTGAATCTATGCCATGAAGACTAAAGCCAGTTCTGCAATGTATCCTTCTATTGCTTTACTAATGAATTTCACTTAGTAGCACACATGCTCCTTGCAGAAAAAAAAGTAGATGTCAAGCTCTAGTAGAGGTGCTTTCCATAAGGCTGCAAGCGCAGCGGACCAACCGCAGTAGTCGTGAGTGTTTTAAAAAGGCTGCATGCCTCGCAGACGGAGGGGGCGAGAAGAGCTTTCAGAAGCACTGAAGAGCATTCAGAGATGAAAATCGACTTGTGAGCTTCAATAAGGGCTGAGTGAATTGCACGGTGACTCTGGCAGCACTGATTTGGCAGGTGGCTGCATGGCTAAGGGTATGGGGGGAGGCCTTGTATGAAATTAAAGTAGGGGGAATGCTGGATTCTTTATATATTTTCTGTGCCGTCACTGCAGGGCAGGTTAAGCAGGGAACGGGAGCGCCTGTGCAGCTGGTGGAGAGAAAGAGAGATGGAAAGCGGTCTGAAGCCCCTCAGGCTATGAAGAGAGGGGGCAAAGGGGCCGAGGAAAGGAATGCAGGAATAATAGCAGCTTTACACCTGAAATTTTAATTTTGCAGCACAAGGTCACGGAAGGTGGGCACTCTCGTTAAGGGCTGCGGGGTCTCGCAGGAGGCATGATGGAAGTCGGGTGTCATTCGGCCCCGTTTGGCAGGCTCAAAATAGCTCTGGGAATGAGAGCCGGTTTTAATTTGCGAAGCTGGGGAACTGTGTTGCAGGAAGAAGGTGAAAAAAGATGAGATCCCGAAGGATGCTGAGTCAAAGCTGAGTGAGAACTCTGTGACCCCTGAGGTCTTTCACTCACACATCGTTTCCTGTGATCACAAAGCACTGAGAATTAATTCTGTACACCAATTTTTAATTACTGACTAAAATATCAATGGAGCAATTATGATTAAACAAAACACATGCATTATGATAATATTTTAAGTGCATGTGTTTAAATAACAATAATAATATTATACTCTTACTATTACTACTATCAAAACTACTACTATTAATAAGTAAATAAATAAATAAATACATACATACATACATACATACATACATACATACATACATACATACATACATACATACATACATACATACATACATACATACATACATACATACATACATAAATAAATAAATAAATAAATAAATAAATAAATAAATAAACAAAAACATAAATACCATATATTTAGGTTACTTTGAATGTGGCATGATTGTTGGTGCCAGACAGGCTGGTCTGAGTATTTCAGAAACTGCTGATCTACTGGGATTTTCATGCACAACCATCTCTAGGGTTTACAGAGAATGGTCTGAAAAAGAGAAAATATCCAGTGAGCGGCAGTTCTGTGGGCACAAATGCCTTGTTGATGCTAGAGGTCAGTGGAGAACAGCAAGACTGGTTCCAGCAGATAGAAAGACATCAGTAACTCAAATAACCAGTATGCAGAAGAGCACAAACAGTAGAATGAAACAAATTAACATACTGTATAAAGAAACTTAGGTGTAACATATGCACTGCTGAGCATCAAAGACAGCGAAACTGCCTTTGTTAGCATATGAGGCTACGCACCGGGGTGCGGAAGACACAGAGTAAAAGCCATTCTCCCAGATCAACAGTTACCTTTCCTTAATATACCCTGAGCAAAGCATTGTCAAACATGAGTGAAAAACAACCCCCAAAACCAGCTGGACATGAAAGAAAAGTTGAGGAGTTAAAATGGGGGAGAAGAACATTAACATACTCTCCTCAGGCCATCACTCAACAATAGTAAATATGTTGTGTATTGAAATACAATCAATCAAAGTCTCTGTTAATTTCATCCCTACAACGCTGAAGTCATAAACTGTCAAATGACAGCAAACATAACAAAGTTATATGAAGGAAGATCACAATTAGATTAATTGTGGACACTCTCAGAAATAAAGGTACTGGGGCAGTACTTGTTCTAAAGATACATATTTGTCCCTGAAGGGTCCATAATGGTACCTCAAAGATACTTTTTAGACACATTTGGGCACCAAAATGCACCTTTGAGGTACCACTGTGGACTCTTTGGGTACAAATATGTAACTTTTGAAAAGGTACTGCCCCAGTGACAGCTCCTGTACCTTTATTTCTGAGAGTGTATAGTGAAAAGCACATGGTTACTGGAAGCAAATGGCAGAGATGTGTACTGTATTGGAGCTGTGATGAACTCTGCCATGCCAGGAAGACCCATCCCATGCTTGGAATCACTCAGTAGTCCTTCATTAGCATAGAAGTAATAGCATACAATATTTTCTCAGCTTACAATCTCTAAACGCACAACACGTCTAACCTTGAGGCAGATGGGCTACAGCAGCAGAAGACCCCACCGGGTGCCACTCCTGTCAGCTAAGAATTGGAAACTGAGACTAGAATTTGAACAGGCTCACCAAAATTGGACAATAGATGTTTGGAAAAATGTTGTCTGGTGAGTTTCGATTTCTGCTGCCACATTAATAATTTTTATCATGAATGTGTGTTAATTATATCTGATATACAATATTTTTTAAGATTATGAATATG
Source organism: Danio aesculapii (assembly GCF_903798145.1). Classification (NCBI taxonomy): domain Eukaryota; kingdom Metazoa; phylum Chordata; class Actinopteri; order Cypriniformes; family Danionidae; genus Danio; species Danio aesculapii. The sequence goes on from NC_079458.1 coordinate 11,208,854, forward strand.
ATGAAAACAAAAACAAAACTATAATATTGTGGCCATGAAATAACCCTTTACTCATATAATTTCTAAATTTGTTTCCACATCCATTAATACTCTAGAACAGTGTTTCCCAACCCTGTTCCTGAAGGCACACCAACAGTACACATTTTCAACCTCTCCCTAATCAAACACACCTGAATCAACTCAGTAGAACATTAGAAAAGACCCCAAAACCTGGCACGAATGGGTCAGATAAGGGAGACATACAAAATATGTACTGTGGTGTCTCCAGGAACAGGGTTGGGAAACACTGCTATAGAAATTACTTCAAAAGAAGGTTTAAAACCAAATCTAGCACACAGTATACAGTAAGCTACAGTATTTCAGACACAGCAAACGACTTCATTTAATGCTCACGATGATATTCAAGAACATTTAGTATGTTAAACTGTTTCATGAATAAAACATTTTTTTTTTTCCAGAAAAGCTGTTTAGCGAATTCTCCCCTTAATGTTTAAAGCATTAATCAACAGTAAACTGGAATTACAAGCATTAATGTTTAACATATGTAAACAAAAACATCTCTAATATGCTGCGAGTTAAATGTTAAACAGCTCTGAGGAAATAGGGACCGTTTCGGCGCAAAACAAACCGAAATGAGAGCAATCGAGAGACAATATTAACATCCCATTAAAATCAAATCGTATCTCTTTTCATGCAGTCGGAAACAATGCCGAATTAATGTTATTTTCCATCTACTTTTTCCACAGGCAAGGAGAGTAGACGAGGTGCCAAACGGAGTGATTAAATGATATTGCGTCTCTTTAGTTCTCTTGGCAGATACCTGCCCTCGGGCTTTGATTAGCTCTTTGTCTTACAGGGGGAAAATCTACAGCAAGCCGAATGGATATGACTGTGAATTTACAGCCACGTCGGAGGGAAATAACTCTGTCTTTGTTTGGATGGAAAAGCTGGTTTATTTCCTGCGGTTTAGCACACAGTCAGGTGAACAGAATGAAGAGGCGTGCATTTATTCAGGCCTGATACGAGGGAAGAGTAACTGTAAATACGCGAGGTCACGTTCATCACCTCTGGGTTTAATTCATGTGACAGACCTTCACAGCAGGATTGTGACTCTAAAGAGGACATTTAAAGCTGGTGAAACTCACACACAGGTTAAAAAAAACACAGAGTGATTATATTCAGAGAAAATTTTGTTACTTTGATGTGTGTCATGGAAAATTCAGCCAGGGTTTAAGCAGTTCTGGGGTTGTTTTTACATTTGTATATTTTTGGTTAATTTGAGACTAAATTTAATTGACAAGTATATTGGATAATAGTGTTGTTGTTATTATTATTAAGGTGTTTATGGTGCAGTTTGACTCATAGTTTCATGGCTAGCAGCTTAGCAATACATAGATATATACATACATGCATACAGTGATAAAGTGTTTGCCTACGAACTGATTTCTTTTTTGCAATTTTCCCTCTTTAAGCTTCAGTTTATCAAACAAGATTAAATATTAGTCAAAAATAACACAAGTAAACTCCTGCAGTTTTTAAATGAACGTTTTTATTATTCAATTTTATTATTAAAGTTTGTCAATGTGAAGCGAACAGATCCAAAGCACACCAGCAAATCTATTTCTGAATGGCTGAAGAAAAACAAAATGAAGACTTTGGAGTGGCCTAGTCAAAGTCCTGACCTGAATCCAATTAAGATGCTGTGGTATAATGTTATTTAGGCGGTTCTTGCTCGAAAAGCCTCCAATGTTGCTGAATTCCAACAGTTCTGCATAGATGAGTGGGCCAAAATTAGTTTTAGGGGACAAATACTTTTTCATAGAGGGCTATGTAGTTTTGTTTTTTTTAACTTAATAATAAAAACCTTTATTTCAAAACTGCATGATGTGTTAACTTGTGTTATTTTGACTATGGGCGCACGTCCATTATGAAACACTCATGAGGGCAGGGGACATTAATTTGGACATCTATGTGGATATATTCTAATAGTTCATGCAAAGAGAGACTTTCACTTCACTCATAGTTTGTGAATAAATAGACTTTTCTGTAGTAGTTACAGAGGCAATCATGAGGTTGTTTTTGCGCCGAGTTTGACATAATCAATCAGAGAACAGGATGATGTGCATTACTTTGATCGTTTTAATAGCATAATGATAATGAAATCCAAAAATTATAGTATAATACTGAGAGTTAATTTTAAGCTCGCGGCCAACCTGCAGGATCGCTGAGAATTCTTTAAATCACCATAATACAATGACTTGCCTAATTACCCTAACTTAATTACCTAGTTAGATTAGATTAGATTAGATTCAACTTTATTGTCATTACACATGTACAAGTACAAGGCAACGAAATGCAGTTTAGGTCTAACCAGCCGTGCAATAGCAGCAAGTGCAGGATACAGGTATAAGTTATAAAGTGCAGTTATAGAAAAATTATGGTAATATTTACAGATGGATGTACTATCAACATTCTATACAGGTTGTATTAGCTATGAACAGATTTACAATAAATGAATATATGTACAGGATACTATTAATAGCAGAAGTGTGCAGATAGATAAACATAATTACAAATGTCCATGTGCAGTGGGTATGTACAGTTCAAATAAATGAATCAGTGCAATGAATATGTGCAAACATTAAATGTGCAAATGTTAAATAGTGCAGTGATTGTGAGGAGTATAAGTTAGAGGAGTGTGGGGGGTGTATTGGGGGAGGGGGGCAAAAGAGTCAGTGAGGGGCAGAGTTCAAAGCCTTTAAACTCTGTTTAAAGCCTTTAAATGTCACTTTAAGCTGAATATAGTATCTTAAATAAATATTATTTAAAAAAAATATCTAGTAAAATATTATTTAAAGATTATTTAAAGATCAAAGATAAAATAAATCAGTTATTAGAAATGAGTTATTAAAACTCTTCTCTCCGTTAAACAAAAATTGGGGAAAAAATATGGGGGGGGGGGGGGTAAATAATTCAGGAGGGATAATAATTCTGACTTTAACTGTTTATATACAATATTGTCATGTTACATTTAGACTTTCTTCAAAAAACAGAGGAAAAAAAGGAGATGATATCCAAACAAAGCTTAGAATATAACAGAATAAAGTTCTCTCTAAGGTGTGGAGATGTAATGTTTTTCTATCAAGTGCGTCAGTTGACAGGATGCTATTCCACTTTCACAGTTGCTGAGGGTGTAATCATAAGCAAAACTATAAACAAGAGGCTGTTTTCTTTTTTTTTTCCTTTTTTTTTAACAGGCACCATACCCTGGTGTGAAACCCCAAAAATTACGACAACAATAACAACAAAATCCCATCCTTATCTCAATGGGCCAACAACACAAATGCTGCAATTGATTTGAATAATGGAGTCATAAATTTATAATGACAATCGCTTCTGAACCGCAAAAGGGATTGTTTGTGGATTATTAAATTTGGCTAATTCTTCAGTTGGATGTGGTGTGATGGAAAAGTGTTGTTAAAATGCTTTGACGGAATCAATGTTACGGTAAAGTGGAGAGGCACTGATGCAGGTTTCAGAGACCTGACAGCGTCTCATCAGCCGTTCAGAAGAGCTGAAATGCGCTGTGATTCGGAACGGTACACATAAGGACAAGCGTGTGATCGCGTATGAATCTGTACCTTATTAAAGAGGCGAAATCTAAATATGCTTCACTGGAAAATCAATGGAGGTAAACTTTACAAAACTATACACTGACATGTGCAGGCTGTGCTGTACACTCTAAATAATGCGGAGTTATTTCAACCCCAATTTGGGCAAAAATATAAATTTGTAAAAATGATTAAGTGAACTTAATCAATTTGTGTTGGGAAAACATAAAGGATTTGTGTGAAATCCAGCATTTTTACAGTGTATAGTGAATACAGTACCACTGCTTCCTATACGCAGAGTACACAGGTTGCGTAGGGCCCCAACTCTGGAGGGGGGCACCATCTTGATTGCTCAAAAAAGAAATTAAGATTTATTTAGTAAAATTAACATAAACTGAGTGTAAATAATATATATATTGATAATATGTTGTTAAACACATTTTTAAAAAATCATTTCATGAAGAACACAAAAAAAAAGTGATGTAATTTTTTTCTTTGTACGCGCATAAGTGCGTACATGCTGCGCGGCCAAGAGCTTTATGCCCGGGAAAAGACAACAGCAGTCTGGAGCTGAAAAAAGGAATAAAAATACAAGATGAATCCCATGCATCACTTTCAGGAACTTATGTCCATGAATCTGGAAAACATTATATTTTTTTCTTAAGTAAATTAGTGAGGCTAATGATTAAACTTTGCCACAACTGCACCAAATCTGCCTTATTTGTTGTTGTTTACGTTCAGTTTCTTGCTTTGCTGCTATGCATTGTGCTTTAAACTATGATAGGAAATGTATTATGACTTTCGCGATTGCCCTCTTCCCCATGTTGCTGATAATTACACAAACTCAATTATTATTATTATTATTATGGTTAACTTGTGCAATACTTTACAATTCTGTTTTCACATGCACTGCACAATTATTTCACTGTATGTATTATTTATTATTATTATTATATTATATTATATTATATTATATTATATTATATTATATTATATTATATTATATTATATTATATTATATTATATTACAATTCTTTGCAGTTATCATTGTTTATTGTTTTATCTATTTCTACATTTTTTATTGCTGCTGTTCTTTCTGAGAGCTGCCAAGTTAACTAAATTTCATTGTATCACTGCAATGACAATACAGTCTCTTTAGTTTTTACATCGGTGCATTGGTATTTCTAATAGACCGTTTTTTCATTTTGGTACATTACAATATGAAATAACAAAACTGACTAATATTCTGTTATTTCTGAAAGATCAATAATATAAAATGAGTCAAATTACTGTAAGCCACAGGCCAAAAACCATTTTTATTGCTTGAATTCATTAATGATTTTTTTTCTTTAATGTTAACAAAGTTTTGTTTAAAAATCATTCATTCTTAAAAACCGCAAATGTCTTTGAATTATACTGACAGCAAGGGTCAGTTTTTGTCACCATAGATTATAGTGCAAGTTAAATACACATTTTGTTGTAGTTTAGACACATTATGAAGAGAGCTTGACTAGCCCATTGTTTTATTGGTATGTCATGAGTTTTTCCTTAAATGACTAATTTCTTTTGCATTGTACATGGAGGTTTAATGCTGAAATCTGTCACAAAAGAAGATGAGGTGCCCTGATCCAGCACTGCTCCAGAGACAATAGCAGCTGCACAGATACAGACACAGGATGCAGCACTGAGGACCGTCCATCTCTTCAGGTACAGAGAGAGTTTTATTCCTTACCTTTTGTAATGTATACTATTGTTTTATAATGTAAATATTTGAATGTTTAAGTATAATTTAGAGTGTTTTTATGCATATTTATGTATATAAAATAAATAAATACATGTTTAAATACATATGTTTGTGTGTTTTTGTTCCTCTGTGGAGGCACCACAGTAAAATTTTAACATAGTTTTTCACAAAATTTTCACCCTTTTGGCCAGCAGCGGCCCTGAGTGTAAACAATATATATAGTGAATATGTGGGCAGCTCACTAAGTTTTAGAAGAGACCATGTGTGTTCTGTCAGATCCACAGCACACGTCTACTAGATCCGGAAAATAGAACAAAAACAGCACCAAACTGTGTGTGCCGCATCTTTCCCAGCAGGCCTCGTGCTCACGGTTTCCTCACATGTCTTTTCTCCCTGCTGAGTGACAGCAGATTTCAAATACCTCAGGGTACCAAACATCATCTGCCATCATAATCAACATTTAGAGATGGACCGAAAAAAAAAAAATTAACACAAACAATTTATACAATAGCAAAACAGGGTTGCTGGTCGTGTATAATGCTAATAGCATTATTTTTAGACATGACACATCTGATTGCTAACACCACAGTTAATGTAGTTCCCTGAATTGCATGCACTGCATTTTCTGACAAACAGATATGTAATTGTTTGTGCTTTTTTGCATATTACCGTTCAAGTATTGTATACTATAGCTGTCTTTGAATGTAAAAGGTCTGTAAAACTCTGACCATCTCCGTGTCCTTCCTGCGTGTTGATGTTCCAGCGCCTGTAGAGATTGTTTTTGTAAATAAATACTTGTTTTTTGGATAATTCCTGTGATCCGTGCGTGTGTTGAGTGAGCCATCGTGACATGAGCTTGAAGCACATCCATGAGGCTCATGGTGTTTTTAGTGTGTGTGCTTCGCTATACCAAAACACATGAACTTAATCTCTAAGGGAGCCATGAGAGCCGTAATTGAGCATTGCGCTGATTTATGTGATAAAAACTGTGGGAAATAATCATGTGCTTGCAGAATATAGGTTTATATGGTCTGATTAATGGCAGCAGCTGTAAAGTAAAATGTTATAAGTTTCCTTAAAATATACTTTTTGTTAAACTATTTGTGTCTAAGTGTTGTTAAATCGAGTAAGGTTCATGATCTTAGTTAATTAGGCATGCTTTCTGATTGCTAAAGTGCATTTATACCATTAAAATAAACTTCAGGAAATAAATAAAAGAAAAAAAAACATGAACTACATTGCCACTAAAAAGGCTGGATAATTAAAACAGTCTGGATCATTTAAAAAAAAGGCTGGATAAGTGTTTAAATTGCAACTTCTATATTAATGTAATTGTGTTTTTTCACTGTTAATACTTGGTTTATGTATTGCTTTAAAGTTATTTAAACAGATAAATTAAAATATATAAAAAAATACAAACTTTTACTTTAAAATTATTTTACTGTGTGACTTTAAAATGTTTATAGAATACTTGAGTAACACAGAATAGTGAATTATAAAAAAAAAATTGAATGTGATGGATTTTTTATTGCTATATTATCCAGATTATGGTAATAACAGGCTCTAACTTTGGCCCTAGAACACTGTAATTGTATCTGAGGCCTGTAAAATCCCCTTTACTTGAACTTTTAAATGACAAATACTCTGGTTTGAACTGATACAGTAAAACTAATACCATCGTTACTGTTTACATAACTGTATTTATGGGCCCTATCATACACCTGGTGCAATAAGGTGCAAGACATGTATGGCGTGATTTGTTGCTATTTTCAGACCAGTGTAACTCTAATTTTTACATTTTGTGCCACGTTGATTAAATAGTAAATCCATTTGCGTCACTTTGTGGACTCGTGGGTGTGCTGGTCTATAAAGGAGGTGTGCTAAGGCACATTGTGGGTGCGTTGCTATTTTGAGGAACTGAAATAGACCACGCCATCGACCATCTTTTGGACAAGACATTAAACCGAGGTCCTGACTCTCTGTGCTCGATAAAAATCCCAGGATGTCCTTTGAAAAAGAGTTGGGGTTTAACCCAAGGATCCTGGCCAAATTTGCTCACTGGCCTCAGTCCATCATGGCCTCCTAACCATCCCCATATCATAACTGGCTCTCCACCAATCAGCTGGTTTGTGGTGTGAGGTCTGGCGCAATATGGCTGCCGTCACATCATCCAAGTGGATGTTGCACACTGGTGGAGGAGGAGAAGATTGCCCCCATCGTGTAAAGTGCTTTGCGTGTCTAGAAAAGCGCTTTTTAAAATGTAAGGAATTATTATTTTTTATTATTATTATTATTATTATTATTATTATTATTGTTATTATTATTATTATTATTATTATTACTATTAACTAAATGCTGGTCTAAAGTCCAGCACAGAGCGCGTTAGTTATACGCCTATGCAGTCCAAAATATGCACTGCTTAATAATGTTGTAAAAATAATTTTTTTCTACATAAATATACCACTGCATTCTTCATCTCGGGGGGATTTTTTCAGTTTAATCATGACAATTTGCATTTGTATAATGTTATGTTTATCATTAGCATTATTATTTATTTTATGCATATTCATATTTGAAGAGTTTAGATGCAAAAACCTCAAATTTTTCCTATTTTTTTCCTCATTTTACGAGAAAACTTCAAATGGCATTTAGAGGTTTTTGCATCTGAGCCCTTCATTTGTCTTTTTTAAAAACAAGTTTAGATTTGTCCACCTGTCTGGTTTTGGAGACGTCTGCATCACCATATGGGGCATAAGAACAGGACCTGTGTTTGGATATAACTGTCATATAGTGTTTTGACCACACTTCGTTATTATTGTTAATTTATTCGTTTGATGGAAATTAGAACAGAATTTAGAAATAGTTTTGAAACAAATCTTTGCGCATAACAACCAAAATTAAATATGTAGGCTAATGGATGTCTTCAGTGCCGTGCGTACAACACCGTTTGCTTATCGACGAAAGTAAAGGGGTAAAGAGTAAAAGTAAAGAGAAAGTAAAGAGGTCGAATGGAGTAGGCTCGCTCTTTATCCTCACTGCAGATGGTCTGTTAAACAGTTTTTTCACTAGTGAAGCGTTCAGTTTTTCCACTTATAAAGTCCACCATGTAAATAGCAAATTCGCCATGGTCTAACGCAACTGAGTCTTAAAGGGAATGGGAGATGAGACTCTGATTAGTTTAATGCATGTTATGCTCAAAACACACCCATAACTCATTAAGAGAATAAGCACAACCCTGTTAGACCACGTGCCGAGGCACAGACATTGCTTTTCCGTCCTTAAAATAGCATTGGCTATTTAGCAAGCTTGCTAAATAGCAAGTGGATTCGGACATCCCCTCAATGCTTTTGCACCATGTCCTTTAAACTTTGCACATACATTGTTAAAATAGAGCCCTAAAAGTGCTGAGGAAGACATTAGAGTTAAAAATTTAGATATGGCAACAATAGATGTTTGATTTCTCACACTCAGAATATAAATTTAGAGAGATTTAGAGTGATTGATCTCTGATAAAAACACTCTCAGACACTGAAAGACAAGTTTATGCATATTTATGAGAACAAACTAAGTGTTTTTTTAGATCTTGAATGGATGCAAGGCCATTGTAGAAGACTCTAAAACAAAATAAAAAAAAAAACAACAACAACAACAGCATAATAACTTTAAGACTTTAAAAAATCTTTTTATAATGTAATATCTCTGCATGGTGGCTGTGTAGAGTGGCTGCTGAATGCTGGATTTACCTGCCCACAGGCGAGCCCCATTCCCCTCTCCCCCATTCCATGAGGACATGATAGATTCAGCTCCAGGGCATCAGCGCCAGACTCCTGCGAGATGGATGCAGAAGACTCAAATTATTTTAGGTAGGAATTTAATGCATTTTTTTTCATCTTTGAGTTACAATCATGCTTGTTGACGTTCATACTGCATGCAGCCTTGTTATATGTCACGCACACATGCACTAAAAATGAATTGTTCACACTGTCTGTGTTGCTTCAGCATCTGGTTGACTAAAGAAATCATGCAAATTAGCTAACACAGCAAACACAGCGCAAAAAAAAGTGATTTGCACATCTTGCAGGCCATCTTCATCTTGAGTGTTTGGATGTATAGGATAAATCAGATTTATAAATACAGGTGAAGTATATTTGATTATGTTTATGTTTCATATTTGATTAATTTTAGGATTTTCTCACTTACTTAATGGCTTGTTTCCACCAAGTGGTGTGGTTCAAGAAAGTACAGTAAAGGACACTATTATTTCCGTTTCCACTGTCAGAAGAATGGTATCAAATACCAAACAACACCACTTTTTGGGACCCTTTTGTAAGGTAACCTAACATAATTATACAGTTGCTAATGGGTGGAACTAGACTCATTGCAGAACACTGATTGGTTTACATACAATACGTAAAAGCGCCTGTTTTACCTATTTTTAGCTGAGACACAACACTTTAACACCGTGTCCTAACTACATGTGATAAACACGCAATAAAATGCATGAAATTTCTATTTTAGAAACAGTTTCTATTTCTGCAACGTCTCGGCAAAACTACACCATAAAAACTACTATGACAATAATACCCTCAGGTACTGATTATGTGCTTTACTCACTGTTAAATACTACCAATGTGAGTTTGCACACCATTTTGCGTGACATTTATTGTCATACTACTGAAAGAAGCAGCAGGTAGTTCATCTCAGATATTAAAAATAAAATAACTAGCTGTTGGTTTGAAAATGAACATCAGAACTGTGAGTCAGTGCAAATCAACAACATACAACAACAAAATACCCCATTATGACAATGTGAAAAAAGATTTTCCTTGAATGTCCTTGAGTGGCCCAACCAGAGCCCAGATTTAAATCCTATTGAACATCTCTGGAGAAATCTAAAAAATGGCTGTTCACCATCAGTTCCCATCCAACCTGACAGAGCTTGAGAGGAACTGCAAGAAGGAATGGGCAAAAATTCCCAAAGACAGGTGTGCCAAGCTTGTGGCATCATATTCAGAAAGACTTGAGGCTGTAATTGCTGCCAAAGGTGCATCAACAAAGTATTGAGCAAAGGCTGTGAATACTTATGGGCATGTGATTTTTCAGGTTTTTTATTTGTAATAAATTTGCAACAATTTCAAAATAACTTTTTTCACATTGGCATTATGGGGTATTGTGTGTAGAACTTTGGGGAAATAAATTAATTTAATCCATTTTGGAATAAGGTTGTAACATAAAAAAATGTTGGAAAAAGTGAAGCGCTATGAATACTTTCCGGATGCATTGTATATTTCACAAAAAATTGGTTGTTTTTGCGTTATTTCACGCAAATCTGTTCTTCCCATTTGAAAAGAAAATTTGAAACTGCGTCATGTTGTTGAGATCCATGTGTGAAATCCAGCGTGGAGATTGGCTGTTTGTACCGAATCCTTTCTGGATGCACTGCATGTGTCCTAATAATGTTTTTTTGCAACGTGGGACACATTAATGACTGTCATCATCTCAAAAAATGTGTTTTGGTGTTTGGTGACCCTTTAAGAACTGTTGCCTGAAAAGTTCTTTAAGGAACCTAAATTGGTCCTACTGCAGTATGGCTTCACTACAAAGCACTTATTTGGAACCATTAGTTTTCAGAATGTTTTTTTTTTCTCTCTCTCTTTTTCTTTATTTTGGCTAAACTATATCAATTCATTAAAGCTATAATGCAGAGCTGCATGATCTTGTATAAACTGAAACTCCCAATTCTCCAATAACTCTGAATAAAGAACAGAATAACGTATCATGTAATTGACAAGAGCACCAAGGATGTTTGAACCAAGGTCTCAATCTTTCAACCTCAACATCAAAACAACTCAAGTAGTTCTCCAGCACACTTCAAGTTCAGCAAAGAATGTTCAGTTCTACATGTACAAAGCATCACTAATCGCATATATAAAAATCTTTCCGCAATCTTTCCATGCAATCGAAGTCTATTCACCATGCAACAGCAAAGCAAAACACAAAAGACGCACTCGCGCAAGCTAATAAAGAGTATAACTAAAAAACAAACAATTGTATTGTTTATCAGACTCGAGCAGATGCAAACAATGAGCGAAGCAAATCAGCGCTGACTGAGACATCGGCTCTAAAATAGATGAGAGCCGTGATAAGTGTTCCACACGGATGCACGAGAGACGAGCAAGTGAGCGAGCGGCACGCAGACCGAGGTGGGGTGCGCAGCCGAGCCGAGTTTGACAGGCAATTACAGATCCACGGGGGCTTTAAACCACATCACATGGGGGATTTAAACAATTACAAAAAGCTCTACAAACCTGCCACATCGACTCCATCTGTAGATTTATGATTTTCCGCAGACTGACAGCCATTAAAGGGGGGAAAGAATAATAAGCATTTTAGCCTTACAAAGTGCAGAGGACCATGAGGTGGGGTGATGCTATTTATCATTGTCAGCTGGGGGAAACCTTACAGGATTAGGGCCCGAGATTTCATGGTCAATTAGGAGCAAATACAGGTACAAAATGGACACAATGTGCCGTGATCCCAAAGCCAATTATCAATAATGTTTAATTTCACCCGGTTTCTTTTAAGCCCTTTATAGAGCGAGGAACGGGAGGAGGAGGACGGCAATGAGAGGGCAGGCTTTCTTTTCACCCTCTCGTCCTACAAAAGGGGCGACACGCACACAGTGAATTAAGTGCTATCATCTCTCATCACGGTAAGCTGCTTTCGGAGAGAGAGGCCAGCAAGACGACTGTTTGATATTGCGGGCTTAGAAGGGATAGATTTAAAATAAGCCAAAGGAAGTGAAAAAAAACAACAACAACAAAACAGCCAAGAGCAGTTTGCGGCACGGGGCGCTGAGATTTCTTTCTTTTTTTTCTAGAGCAGTGTGAATTGGGAAATACAAGTGTCTGTCCATGGAGAAATAACACGTTTGCATTCATAACTAGGGAAAGACAAAGCTTTGATGCTGGGGTGTCTAGATGGATGCCAGGGTGTTGTTATGTGGTCTGTGGTTCAAGCTAGTCAGCGTTCAAGTCTCTGGTCTCTGTAGATTCAATGTAAGGTTGGAGAATTTTAAATATTTGATTCAGAACCTGTCAGATGTTGTTCTTTAGTTTTGCTTGTGATTTGTGAACTCTATAGTTGATCTGTGCTCAGACTAGACTACACTTACTGTCTTCCAGGGTTTCGTAACATCTATTTTTTTTTTTTTTTTTTTTTTATGAGGTGGGTCATTAGCCCAACGCTCAACCCCCAACCTGGAGGACCAGGACATGCACACATTACGGACAATTTAGCTTACTCAATTCACCTACAGCATATGTTTTGGACTCTGGGGGAAACCAGAGCACCTGGAGGAAACCCTCACGAACAAGGGGAAAACATGCAAACTCCACACAGAAATGCCAACTGACCCAGCTGGGGCTGGAACCAGCGACCTTCTTGCAGTGAGGCAACAGCACTACCCACTTGCCACTGTGTCGCCATTAGACTAGACTAAATGGTCTAAAACTAATGCCTATATGAGTCTTCAGCCAGTGTGTTTTTATAAAATGTTATTGCAATCACACAACGACCACCAGGAACACCCTAACAACAACCAAGCAACCACCTAGAACACCCTAGTGTACTCTAGCAACTATCTAGTAAATATCCCTGCAAACACCTATACACACCTTAGCAACACCCTGTAATGCATTTGTAACCACCTATTGTAGCAACAGTCCGAAATACCCTGGCATTTGTCTAGCAACCACCTTGAACACCCAGAAGCCACCATATCGATTTAGTAATTAAAAAAAAACAACTAGTTACTATGCAAAATTTCCTAGACCCCAAAACACCCTTGCAACTGATTAACCCCCTAAAGAACCCCTTAGAAACAGTCAATACCACACAATTTCCCAGAGTGCGTTTCCAACCACCTAACAATTTTCCAAAGTATCCTACCAAACATCTAGATTTAATAATATAAAAACACCTATAGCTACCACCTAAAATGTCCTAGCAATCACACAACCACCCAGATCACCTTAACAACAACCAAGCAACCACTCAGAAAACCCTAACAACCACCTAGAACACCCATCGAACCTCAGAGTGCCTCCTAGTAACAACCCAAAGCACCCTAGCAACCATCTAGTAAATATCCCTGGAACCACCCAGAAGACCTTAGCATCCATCTAGATTTAGTAATTTAGAAATACCTAGCTACTATCCAAAATATCTTAGCAATCACACAACAGCCCCCCAGAACATCACAGGAACTTATTAATAACCCCCAATAACACCTTAGAAACAGCCTGGCAATAGCTTAGATTTCCAATCACCTACCAATCTTCCAAAGTATTCTACCAACCACAAAGAACACCTTAGCAGCTATCTAGATTTAGTCATTTAGAAACACCGTAGTCTCCATCTAAAATGCCCTAGCTATCACACAACAACCACTCAGAACACAAACTACAACCAAGCAACCACTCAGAACACCCAAGAAACTGACTAACAACCAGCTTCAACACCCACCAACCTCAAAGTACCCCCTAGTAACAACCCAGAGTACCCTAGCAACAATCTAGTAAATATCCCAGGAAATCACCTAAAACATCCAAGCAGCCAAACTGCTAGGATGCCATGGAAACAACATAAAACACCATAACAACCATACTGCAACCATATTGTAAATATCCCTGCAACCACCGAAAACACCTTAGCAACCATCTAGATTTAATAATTTAGAGATACCTTATAGCTACTATATCCAAAATGTTCTAACAATCACACAATAGCAGCCCAGAACATCACAGAAACTTTCTTTCCAACCACCAACCAATCTTTCAAAGTATCCTACCAACCACTCACAACACCTTAGCAGCTATTTAGATTTAGTAATTTAGAAACACCTTAGTTACCACCTAAAATACCCTAGCAATAAAACAACAACCACTTAGAACACAAACTACAACCAAGCAACCACTAAGAACACCCACCAATCTCAAAGAACCCTCTAGTAACTACCCCTCAAACACCCAGCACCCCTTACCAACCATCTAGATTTAGTATTAATCACACAACAACCACTCAGAACACCTTAGCAACTGAGTAAAAGGCACCTAGATTTAGTACTTGAAATACTCTAGCTACTATCCAAAATATCCAAGAAATCACACAACAGCCGCCCAGAACATCCTGACAACGTATTGAAAATCCCCAGTAACACCTTAGAAACAGCCTAGCAAGAGCTTAGATTTTCAACCACTTATCAATCTTCCAAAGTATTCTACTAATCACCCAGAACACCTTAGCAGCTAAATTCAGTCATTTAGAAACACCTATACTTACCACCTAAAATACCTTAGCAATCACACAACAACCACTCAGAACACCCTAAAAACAACCAAGCAACCTCCCAGAACACCCTAGCAACCTCAGAGTGCCCCCTAGTCACAACTCAGAGTACCATAGCAACTAGCTAGTAAATATCCCAAAACACCATAGCAAGCCATTCTGCAACCATATAGTAAATATTCCTGCAACGACCCAGAACACCTTAGCAACCATCTAGATTTTATAATTTAGAAATACCTAGCTACAATCCAAAATGTCCTAGCAATCATACAACAATTGCCCACAACATTATAGGAACTTATTAATAACCCCCAATAACACCTTAGAAACATCTTAGCAATATCCTAGATTTCCAACCATCTAACAATCTTCCAAAGTAGCCTACCAACCACCAGGACACCTTAGCAACCATCTAGATTTAATCATTTAGAAATATCCTAGCTACCACATAAATACTCTAACAATCACACAACAACCACCCAGAACACCTTAAAGGGCCATGAACCCCCCTGTCTCAGCAGGGTGTTTTCACATCTCTAGTTTGGAAAAAGTCAGAGTGTCGGGAGAGGGAACGAGGGAAGGTTTTGCATAAAAATAGGAGTTTGCGTTTGGGCACGTGCTGATTTTTTACAAAGCCAAAACAAACACACAGACGCCGGGGAGAAAGACAGTGACTGTGTTTACATGGGCATCAGTAATCAAATTATTTGACAAATTATTAATCTGTGGACTTTAACTGCAGTTTGGCTCTTTCACTTTCATTCAGGAACATTTCATGCATGCCCCCGTGACAAACAGGATATTGCATACGAGGAACTGCTGGAAGAGTATAATTTTAATGGAATGTTTGATATTGCACGACGACTGGGAGAAAAAAAAAAACTCTGCATTTCTCGGAAAACTTAGATGCACTCTGTAGGTAGCGTTAGAAAGCCGTGTGTGTATAGACTATCCTGTCACAAAATGCGTCGAAAATCCTGCATGACGGTAATAGTTTGATAGCAGTGTTTACATGTTTACATACAGAGATCAGCATTTACAGTGGATCTTTCAGCCCATCATATTGTAGTGATATTAACGTACTGTAAACTTAGTAACTAAATCATTTTGACTAAGGTCTGTCTTTAAACACTGAAAGAGTACTGCTGACGATTCGAACTAACTTTGCCATCTGAATAAACAAAGACCACTGATCGCTTAGTTACCAAATCTGTAATAAAAGGACAATCAACTCAAACTGGAGCCGCGTTTTCCGCTTTTTTAAAAGGAGAAGAGCAGCAAATCGGCATTTCACCATTTCCAGATGCGAAAAGCCCTCGGGTAAAAAAAAGTTCCTTGCAAACGTATTTTTGTCGCGTGCACTGTAATACACACGTGAGTCCAGCTGCACTCTCATAGCGGGAAATGAAAACAAAACCTTCGTTGTAGCACATTAATAAATGCAACACTGATGACCTGTATCTCCAAACAATTGTTTTTTTTCCACTTGTTTTGGTAACACAACATGGCATCTCTTTGCTGTCTGAACACTGTAACCAGTAAAAACAGTCTTCGAAGCTATCATGCATATTAATGAAGTTGCACCACATACACAATAGAGCGTGTTGATTGGTTTGAAGGAAGTCTTTCTCATGTATTAATGCTGCACACTCAGAGACGTCACGAAGTACTCTCAGGTACAGACATCCACTCTCCATGCTGGATTACATGCAAGGATCTCATCGCCATGACGCAGCTTCAAAAATTTGTTTCAAACTGGAAGAACGAATTTGCTCGAAATAGCACAAAAACAACCAATTTTTACTTTTTTTGTGAAATATATGTGTCCTAATAGTGTTTTTAGCAGCGTGGGACACATATATGACTGTCAACAGCTCAAAAAATGTGTTTTGGTGTTTCGTGACCAAAAAAAACACCCAGAACACCCTACCCAGTACACAGAGTATCCTAGTAGCAACCCAGAGTACCCAAGCAACCATCTAGTAAAATATCCCTGGAAACCACCTAAAACACTGTAGCAGCCATACTGCAATCATACATAACACTTTAGCAACCTCCTAGAATACCCAAGCAACTTAATAGTAACCACCCATACAGACCTTATTAACAACCTAGCAACACCCTGTAATACATTTGTAACCACCTGGCAACCGTAGGTATTTTAAAATTCCCACCAGGAGGCTTTCTCAAATCAACTTCTATTTGACTCGACATTGTTTTAATCTAGTCTTGCACACAAACCCAAAAATATTAATCACCTATTTTTTTTTAAATACTCTGAGAATTATAATTACCCACAAAAAGAACACAGGCCTGTGTTATACAGTATATATAGAGCAGGGG
This sequence comes from Danio aesculapii, assembly GCF_903798145.1. NCBI lineage: Eukaryota > Metazoa > Chordata > Actinopteri > Cypriniformes > Danionidae > Danio > Danio aesculapii. The sequence continues at coordinate 11,225,900 of NC_079458.1, forward strand.
TTTTCAAACTTTTAGGACACACACCAATTTCACTCCCCCCCCCCCCCCTTACCCTCCTCAGGCACCCCCCACTCCAGCCAAAATGATAACGTATGCGCAAACATCATTCACATATTACTTGCTGCATTTAAAGTGCGTAGAATTAATTACATTGAAACATATATACAGCTTTCCTGATTCAGTTTGATGGCTGAGCTTGTTTCTGTGAGGGAAACATGCTAATCTGTGGTCGGATTCCTGACACGACTAACCGTAAATCATCTTCCACTGTCAATAAGCGTGAGCCATAGCATACTTGCTTTTGATGTACGTACATATAGAAAATGCTGCTTCGCAAAGCCAAGTTCGCAGAGCCCTGATGGTGTGGTTGAGTCGAACATTGAGTACGTTTACATGGGCAACAATACTTTAATACGATTTTGATATAATTAAGACAATACTCTTATTAAGAGTTTACCATGTCAACAGCGACTTTTGATTTTGATTTTTGATCATAATTGAACTAAACAGAAATGGAATTAAGACGTGGAGTATGCAGATTTTAGTGGCATTATTGAAGTGAACACTGCGATCAAACTATTAACATCGTGTAGGACTTTTCACCGCATTTTGTGACAAGATCAGTAAGGGACAACACACACACACAAACACACACATCACGAAACGCGGAAGTTTTTTATCTTTCCATTCGACGTGCGGTATCAATAAAAACAACACTCTTCCAGCAGTCCATCTTATTCGAAAACCCCAGTTTGTCACAGGGGCATGAATGAAATGTTCATGAGTTAAAGATAAACTGCCAAACTGCTGTTAAAAAGTTGAGGAATTAAAGATGAAACACTCAAAATCAAAAGAGACTCTGCAGGAAATGTGAATAGCCTGGTGACGCAAAATTCAAAAAGCACTTCACGTAAACACCGTATTTATAGGATTCAGATTAAGGCAACTAACTATTACTGATGTCCATGTGAACGTAATCAGTAGTGTCTTCAAAGTAAGTGAAAGATTCAGATGGGCATCCTGCTGATTTCATTCAGAAGGGTACTTTTTTGTCAGATGTGGAGCTTACGTTAATCATATTATTCCCTCTAGTGATCGCAAAAAAATCGTCATCATAATTTACTCGAGTACACTGCTAAATGTCTCGTGCCCCCCTTAATAGGTGCTGGCGCCCTTCTGGTGGGGCGCGCCCTACAGTTTCAAAACCCCTGATATAGAGAGATAGAAATATCATCTTATCATTGTACAAACTCTAAGGGCATGTTCCACAAAGGGGAAGATCTGGATCAAACCTGACACTGTCTTTGACAAGGATTATCAACTCCAAAGCTGATAAGGACAACATTACCCATTGCTGACATATTCCCTGGATCAGCACGTCTGGTTTGATCTCAAAGGGCATTAGAGAGGAGTGAAAGAATCTGGTGACAAAATATGCACTCAAAATGAGGGGGAATGGAAAAAAAGGAGATGCTGACATTATAGAGGTTCAGTCTAGTCTCACAAAACATACTCGCTGCAGACTCACTGTGAACAGGCCTGCATATAATATTTGTTTATAACCACATTTATGACCTAGGTTGATTTTTGTGGTCTTTCATAGGATGTCGTCATAAAATAACACCCTGCTAAAAGCGCTTTAAGCTACTTTTTGGCGATGCCATGCATAAAATGCCCATAGTATCTGACAGACAGAGCTGGAATAGATGTCCTGAGAAATCACTTCTTGTGATACCCCTGGGCTCTGTCAAAAAAATACAAATAAATAAATAAATAAAAAGCCATGGTAGGGAGTAAGCTTTAGCCAAAATAGCTTACAATACCTTTAAGTTACAATAACAATGTACAAGGAACAGGGTTGTACACTATTTCAAACCAAAATACCTTTAGAACTCCAGTTCAGTATCTAAAATAATTTCTAATAAGAGCATTAGAATAACAGATTGATAGACAGACATACACCATTCATGTTTTACCGGTCATTCATATTTGTTTTCTTCATTAATTTTTGCTTTTCAATCACAATTTAGGACTTCGATCATTCCTCCTATGACTTTTGATATTTGAAAAAGTAAAAAAAAAGACTTTTATTAGCATTATTAATAGTTCAAAGAGGTTTATAGTCTCTATTGGTGTTGTAAACTATGGCTAAATTCACACTGCAGGAAAATGTGGCCCAAATCTGATCAGATCTTTTTACTTCAGATTTATGCCACTTTCATATGTAGTAAAAAATTAGACACAGACAAGATGTTTTGCAATGTGACCGCAGTGTGAACGGTTATGTAGGATTTCATGTGAGTTTTACATAAACTTTGAGCAACATGCGTCATCATTCTGTGCTGCAAACATCATCTACTCCTCAGCAGTATAGTAGAATGGCACACAGGGCAATTACTTTACCACAGAAAGTTAGGTGTTCATTTAAAAAACAAAAAATTTAAGGCAAAACTGGTGCTTGTTAACCAATCTGGTTAACGATTGGGGCACAGGTACATAGCGAAGCTAAAGAGAGTCGGGAGGGTGTTGTGGACAGAGCATCTGTGTGCAAAGGAGGGGGCACTTTCATTTTAAAGAAGCCAAGCACCCAAACCCTCTTCAGCACGTGCCTGTTGTTTATAACTATATTTAATATATAAGTAATACGAAATAACTCTGCAAACAGAGATAAACCAACTCCGCCTTCACAGTTCAGTCTGCGGCTGCTCAATAACCCTTGATGAGTTCACTACACCGGTGGTCAGAAAGACGCGCACCGCAATTGTTATAAATCACAAAATGATCAGTGTTTTCAATCACAAGTGACTTATTTCAGGTTTCAAATGCTGAAATACACAGCAGAACAACCCTTTACAGTTCATGACCTTGGTGGTATGTGAAAAGGGCAATATTCATATTAAGCATAACCTGACAATGTGCTTGCTTCACATTGTGTGCATTCTTCGACATTTTGTGCTGCTCCTAACTGTACTTTTGCACATGCAGGTCAGTTTAGGACCATGATCTGTTCACAATGCAAATCTGATATTGGCCACATTTAAAACAACAATGTGAACAGCTATTCAAAAAAATCAGATCTGAGAAAAAATCTGATTTGAGCACTAAACCTTGCAGTGTGAATGTAGCCTATGATACATTAACCTGGTGATAAACTGCAGTACCTTCGCTGCTATTTAACTTATTTATATATATTTTATTTCATATACACCAGTGTTTCTCAGACTTTTTTCACCAAGTACCACCTCAGAAAGAAATTGTCTCCAAGTACCACCATAATGACCGATATTGAAATACAGTTGCACAGTTGGGCTAATTAAGCAGCTAAAGCTCTGCACAGTTAAAAAAAGTGGCAGATTAATTCTTATTATTATGAATATTTATTAAAAACTATTATAAATGGTTTGAACATTAACACTGTACTGTGCTTAAAAGTAAAAAAAATAAAACGTCAACAATTAAAGTAAAATGGGTTTTAAAAGTTTGAAATGTAGGTTGCATGTGTATATGACTTATTTGCATATCTTTGAAATCTAAAGATTCACTTGTAAATATGTGAATTGGATTTATGTAATTAAATTAGAAATTAGATCTGCTTACTGCACGTTAGAGTCGTTAGAGTAGGCTTTGTGTGTCAGAAAAGCAAATGATTAAACTATACCTGTCGACATTGGGATATAAAAATATGGCATTCGCCCCCAACAACTGTTACAAATATGGGGAAGAATTATAGGTAAAGTTGGTTTATATTCAGACTTTCTCCCTAATAACATTATTTCAGAAATGTATTATTTGCAAATTCTAAATAGGGAAATCATATAAGCAGCCAATGAGTATCAAAGTACAACATCGTTCACAGTCAATTACTGTAGATAGTGTTAATGTTGTTTTGAAGTCATACTTGCATGCTAATTCTGATCGAATATTCAAAGTAACATGGTAAACAATATAGAGACTTCCGAATAAATGAATGTGCGACCAACTTTACCTCTTTGGAAGAAATTAGCTTCAAATGATAAAATACGGCGACGCAGTGGCGCAGTAGGTAGTGCTGTCGCCTTACAGCAAGAAGGTCGCTGATTCGAGCCTCGGCTGGGTCAGTTGGCGTTTCTGTGTGGAGTTTGCATGTTCTCCGTGCGTTTGCGTGGGTTTTCTTCCAGGTGCTCCGGTTTCCCCCACAGTCCAAAGACATGCAGTACAGGTGAATTGGGAAGGCTAAATTGTCCATAGTGTATGAGTGTGAGTAGGTGCATGGATGTTTCCCAGGGATGGGTTGTGGCTGGAAGGGCATTCGGTGCGTAAAACGTGCTGGATAAGTTGGCGGTTCATTCCACTGTGGCGACTCCGGATTAATAAAGGGACTAAGCCGAAAAGAAAATGAATGAATGAATGATAGAATACATAACAAACATTAGAAAATTGAAAATAAAATAATAGGTTTAACCTATTAAAATCAATTTACTGATCACATCGGTGTTATCGTAGGGTTAAAGGGTTAAAAGTGTGTTCATTTTTTTACTTTAATTATTCAGCAATTCCTCTGCGTACCACTAGTTTGAGAACCACTGGTATACACTATATTGTTTCAAACTATAAAAATATCAATAGCCATCACTTTGTTAAGGTGTACAGATGAATTTTCAACAAGTTAACAGAGCAACTATCCCAATAAATAGATAAAAGTCCTAATAAATAGAAAACATAAGTGAATCACATATTACGGAAACTGTAAATTAATGCTTGTTTTTTATTTAAAGTATAGATCCATATCTAGCCTGTGAGAAAGACGGACAGATGGATTCACTAGATACAGAATTAGGTTATATTTTCCTTAAATTTTCCATGTGAGAGACACATGCAGCAGGTGCAGCCTGGGAAACTGGCACTTGAGTGACAGCAATGAAGCTTTTATTAGTTTAAACTCACGCATTCACCGATTCTGTAGCTATGCCGCTCACGAACAACCGCACATCGCGCACTTATTATTGGGCCTGCTTTTAGCCATTTATCTGCAATCCACTGTTCCTTTTTCTTCTGCCAACTTTCAATTGGATAAAATAGGAACAGCTCACGGAGAGACTTTGACATTTATGAATTATAGCCTCAGGCACATCGTTATGATGTAATATTTCTCTCAAAGGCAGCGATTTTATGGAGGGGAAAGTAGCTGAGGAGAGGTGGCGGCTGCAAGTAGAATGGTTTACTTCAGACTGACACTTCCATGGGGGGGAAGAGAGAGAGAGAGAGAGAGAGAGAGACAGACAGAGAGAGAGAGAGAGAGAGATATGGGTGTGCAAGGAAGGAAAAGAAAGCACCAAAAAAAGACAAAAAAAAAAACTTTTAAGTAGTATCCTTAGGCGAGGAACAGTGTTAAGTGTTCCCTTAGATTTCAAAGTGGGAATGAATGGTTGATTCTCTTTGAAAACCGAGTTTCCATGGCAACTGAGCCTTTATTTCATATTTGCTGGCACAGGTAGCTAAACAGCAGATGCGAGGAAGACGAGGCATTCAGACCACAGAGGAGTCGGTCGACCACTAAAACCCACGGCGCCAGACAGGGTCCAAAGACAAACGGTCTTTCACCGATTCACCCTGATTGTCCGTACCTCCTGCTCATCCGTTTCCCGTTTCATCTCTGACAACAGATCAATGCTTTCACTTTCATCCAGTATAGGTAAAAGAGCAAGACCTTCAAATCAGTCCTGCGCTCATTTTGTTGAGGTTTTTTCCAGCTTAAAGTGTGAAGTAAAGTGTGACACGGCAGCCGTACCCTGAAGCGATGTTCTCACCATGCTTTACATCATCGGCTTGCCTTATGAATACACAATATGCAAAATGTACCTGAGCTCTAGTGACGGCGAGATGTCAGGCGAATACATAATGACAGTAATAGAGAGGGGGGTGGGGAAGCGGGAAATACCAGATGTCCATCTTTGCTGCTAGTAAAAGGGGGTTTTGGGTGGGTTTGACAGCCTGGTTTAATGAGGTGAGAGAGAGGATGGAACGACGCGTCGATGTAATCGATAGCAGAATTAACACATTGACACGTGGACTGTTTACTTTCAGCCATTTTCTCTGCACAATTAAGCGCCTGAGATCTGCAAGTCAACTATGATTAATCTCGGGGTCACTTCCACTGTCTCTTTCTATTTCCACTTGAAGTATTAAAGCCTGTGTTTATAACTCAACATGTATAAGTGGTGTGTAGACAACACATAAGTGTGTTGTGTCTGCATGTCTACTGGTGTTGGTGCTACTTGGTAAATGCCATTGATAGTTGCTTTAGTGTAGTTGACTTTTGTAGTTAGCAGAATTGATGGTCAGTTAGGGGTTCAGGGGGTAGAGTTATGTTGAGGTTGAAGATGTTTGGGGCTTGAGACCAATTGGAGTTGACACTATATGCTAATGATACCTTTTGGGTATGATGTCTCTTTTTGGATAAGGGCATATGACATTAATATCACTTCAGGGTTAAAGAATTATTCATTCATTCATTTTCTTTTCGGCTCAGTCCCTTTATTAATCAGGGGTCACCACAGCGGAATGAATCGCCAACTTATCCAGCATATTTTTTATGCAGCGGATGCCCTTCCAGCTGCAACCCATCACTGGGAAACACCCATACACACTCATTCACACTCATACACTACAGACAATATAGCTTACCCAATTCATCTATAGCCCATGTCTTTGGACTTGCGGAGGAAACCAGACCACCCGGAGGAAACTCACGCGAACACGGGGAGAACATGCATACTCCACACAGAAATGCCAACTGACCCAGCTGGTCTCCAACCAGCGACCTTCTTACTGTGAGGCAATCATGCTACCTATTGCACCACCGTGATGCTGGTTAAAGGATTAGTTCACCCAAAAACAAAAATTCTGTTATTAATTACTTACTCTCATGTTGTTTTAATCCCCGGAGACCATCGTTCATCTTTTGAAATAGCATTAAGATATTTTAGATCAAATATGAGAGCACTCTCTCACATTATTGATATTAGAGTCAGCAACGCAACACTCCAGTCTTGTATTGCTCATTTTAAATATGTACCATAATCTGATTTACAGTTTTTAGGCACACAAAATTGGTAATGAAGCTTCATATAATTGCAGTTGAGCCACTGAAGTCACCTTCTTACAATGTTTTTGGTTCCTTTTCTGGACTTTGAACATATTGTGACCCTAGCTGTCTATGGAGGATGCGGGAGCTCTCAAATTTATTCTAAAACGTCTTAATTTGTGTTCTGGTGATGAATGAATGTCTCGGAGGACTGTAATAACAATGAGGATGAGTACTTAACGGAATTTTCATTTTTGGCTGAACTGATCCTTTCATCCTAACTGAAATTGATGCATTCTTGGGGCATTTACAAGTGAGTCACTTACAAGTGATGACGTTAGGCTGCTCCCAAGTTAAGTTGACGTCTTTGTGGATTTAAAGTTCCACAAATTGATTGATGGTGTCTGGGCTTAATCATATTTTATTGAAGTTCAAGCCAATTAAGGTTGGATCATTCATAAAGCTGAAGCTGTTTGTAAATCAAGGTTGGGAGTTTTGATGTCAATGCAGTTTTGACAACAATGCCAATGTGTCTTTGGTGCACTTTATAGAATATTGGGGTTTAAGTCGATGCCTTTATGAGGTTAAAGTTGGCATGAAACAGAAGTTAAAATTGTCTTTTTTTCACTCTATCATGACACATTTATTTGAAACGTAGGTCTGTTTGTGATTTTGTAATTTCAGAACCGATAGGCTTGTTGGAAGACTTGTAACAAAATGAAAGAAGACTGATGAATAGATGAAGGAAGAGCAGAAATAAATGACACAAATACTGATAGCCCCTCTGTAAAGGCATTCCATGTAACCAGAAGTGAAGAAAAGTCATTTTAAGAGGGGGGGGGGATACTTGACTAAAGAATCTGAGGGCATTTTGATCTCGATCCAATTTTAGGGCTGATGCTATTAAGCCTCTTTATAGTGTATAGAATTTTTATTTTAAACAGTCAACGCTAGCTGAGACTGATTCCTTTTTTGGGTTCAAATCTGTTTGCAGTTAATGTTGAAAAACTTACATCACTGATGACATATCAGGATTGATAAAGTTTCACGACTGATGACATGTCAGGGTTGATGCAGATTTCAGACAATGCCATTTTGGGGGTTGAGGCCATCTGCAGTTGAAAGGATTTTGGGTTTGTTGCGGTTTAGTTTGCATCATCCTGGGATCTGGACAACTCGGTTCTCACAGATGGACCGGCCTGATGATGTCTGGTCTGGGAAGTCCTCTCGTTTTTTCTCTTCCATCCTTCCTTCCCCCTCTCCATCTCTCCTCCCATCCCATCCAACCATCAGCGGCTCACTCCTTGGCATCCTCTGTCTCATCCCTCTCAGCTTCTTGGCAACATCAGATTAGTTGCTTCCGAAGAGCATTTCCCGTAAATGTAGCCTACTTTAGATCCAGGATTAGCTGCCAGTGATTCAATAAAGGGCTTTTTTTGCAGATAACAGTAAATGTTGGTTTTGCAGTTTGGTACAGGACAGTATGCGATGGCGTGGGTACACACATGCAGTTTTATCAAAAGAGCCAAATTATCCCTAAGGGAAGAGGTTATTATTTCACAACTGTGTGTGTCCACAAATTAGCATAACAAAGACTCACCTCTGCCATTTTGGCAAGCTCGGTCCAATCAGCTTTGTTGTAGCTGCACATTATGCTGGATATGACAATCTATGGGGGAGAGAAGACAGATAGAAAATGAGAGAGATTTCAGCATGAACGAGTTTTCTTTGTCTCACCTTGTGGCCTTTAGCAGAGGCCCGTTTCATTGTGTACAAAAGGTTTCCCCATCAAGGTCCCATTTCAGCACATTATAAAATGGATCTGGAGGCCATTATCTTGTCTTTAAAAAGCAGCAGCCTCCTTCTTCTCAAGCCTCAAAGTCACAAAATCAATATTTATAATTCACAAGACTAGGACAAATCCACTGTCGTGCTGCCATTATTAAAACAGTATCAAGCCCCAGAGCAGGGTGTTAGATAAGAGCATTTGCTGGATTAGCCTGCACTGTTTGTTGTTTCCTTCCTTCGGACACACAATAAGCCAGTCATAAAACAGGTTACGGAAGGTCTGTGTTTCAAAAACAACTCCTGGTTTTCAGTAATCACGGACATAAAAAGCTTTTGAAACTGCACCGAGCGCACCATAGCTCCAATTCTCCTGAGATGGACTTCTGCCCACACTTGCTAGTGTAAAGAGTAGCTACCAGGTCAACATTTCAGCACACCGTGTCCCTCATCTTGATTTTTCTCCAGGAAAAATCTAACCGCGTTAACCGCATATGTGGCCGCACTCCATTATGTGCCTAATAGCTGCAGAGATGCTGGAGAAAAACCCTGCAATGAAGGCCAGCCTATCTTGTGCTACCTGGTCCAACAATGCGATTACATCTAAACTCTTGTCTCATCAGATGTCCATGACTTACACTCGCTGCTGATGAGGTGGAGGTGGGCGGCACGGGGGACGGGGAAGATTGGTGCTAACAACAGGAGAACAGAGTCCGGGGAGACTCGGAGAAAACTGATTTCATGGGAGGATATTAAACTTGGAGGCTGTGTTGTCCCCCCGGGACAAATTTCCGCTAGATATAAATCTCTCGGGCATTACGCTTTCCCAAAAGCAGCAGGCAGTTAGGCACTAAGCTTAGCCCACCTACACGAGAGCAGAAAATATTGCCAAGTTTTAGGGGGCAAATAAAGTTAAGCACTCTGACATTTACTGCAGAGATTTACAGTACAACACTGACATATAAGTGATATTTGATACACCCTGAAATAGTGTTTGGTAATATTACCATAAACCTCAGGCCATCGGAGAGCAGTTTCTAAAGAAGAAGAAGGAGAGATCAATGCTGCAGGCTTCATTCCGGGTATTACACGCAATATGTGAGTATTCTGTTTTGATTTGGGCCTGACCTTTGCTTTCTCTAACGTCACGTTATTGCCGAACGGCCCTTGAGAAGCCGGAGAGGGATCTACTTTTAAGTTTATTAACACCAATCCTGCCTGAGCCCCCCTGCTGGAGCGTCACATTAACCGGTGCCGGGGCTGCAGGGTTTGAGGAAGATCTGGGATTACCTGGTTATAAGCTCAATAACCTCTCTCCGGGCGAGCCCACCTTACACTCTAACAATGTGTCTCCATGGAGATGAGTCACCTGGAGGCCAAATGAGAACATGTGGAGAGATGATTCCCGCCGATTCTCTAATGCTGCGCTGTGACCGTTTTCTAATAACCTGGAAAAAATGGAGGAGCTGATAACAGCACACCACAATTTGTCCAGTTTAAAGCTATACAGGCTATAGCAGCATCCTGATGAGGTTACTTTTTTGCGGGAATGGAAAGAGAGCATTTTAGCGCAGTGGGTGCAAGGGTTCGGGATTGTTAGCTTTGAATGCATGAAAACTGTGAAAGCTCACCACCCTGACCTCTCTCACTCACACTGAAAAAGTTAGTAAAAGAAACTGTAAACACTCTTACAAGCTGAAAAGAATGCGTTTATATAAAAACAGGTGCGTTTAGGTTCACAAATGGAGAAAATATGGGTAGCAGCTTATTTTATACTACTCCAGTTACACATTTATACACTACTGTTGCATAATAACAGGTTCATAACTAAGTGCGATCACTGAATCTACTTGCAAATTTAACCTGAAAGTCTGTGACTTCGAATTAAACAATGTTTATTTTGCAAGCACACGTTGTTATTCTTTAAATACTCCCCTGAAAATAGTTTGACGGCTTCAGCCAGAATATTCTTAACCACAATTCAATTTAACAACTCAATTTAGACATGTAGATGTGGTCAAGAAGACAACTCAATTTCAAGGTAATTCGTAACTTTTTGATGTAGTGGCTAATTTGTACGATCTCATTTGTACAATTTAGTACAATTTGCTCATCTCCCAATGACCATTGGGTTTAGGGGCAGGGTTTGGTGTTAATTCTCCTTTTTAAAATTGTACATTTTCGTCTGACTGAACTTGTACAAATTCGTATGAATTAGCCATTAATCTGACAAAACAAAAAAAGTAACATATCTTTGTGAGATCAGGCTGGTCAAGAAGGTCCGGTGAATTTCAAACCGAGCTTCAGAATGGGTCAATAACTAGGTACTAACCCTAAATCTACCCTCAAGCCTAAATTTAACTAATGTAGTTAACTTATGTCATCCAGTATTTTCATAGACAAGCACAAATGTTACCACACATATTGTAAAATACTGTTTAGTGCAACCAAATATATAGATCTTATTTTTTTATTTAATGGAAAAACAGGCTTTAAGGTTCTGTTCAAAAAGATTACAGTGCCTATTTTCCTTATTTAGCTTAAATGCATGGCGATTTAAGCATTTAAGCATGTAAAATAAATAAATTAATTCATTTTCCTTCAGCTTAGTCTTTTATTTATCAGGGGTCGCCACAGCGGAATGAACCGCCAACCATTCCAGCATATGTTTTACGCAGCAGATGCCCTTTCAGCCGCAATCCAGTACTGGGAAACACCCACACACTCTCACAGTCACACACACTCATACGCTACGGCCAATTTAGTTTATTCAATTCACCTATAGCGCATGTCTTTGGATTATGGGGGAAACCGGAGCACCTGGAGGACATGGGGAGAACAGCAAGAAGTTCACTGTTTGAGCCTCGGCTGGGTCAGTTGTCATTTCTGTGTGGAGTTCAAGTGGGTTTTCTCCAGGTGCTCCAGTTTGCCCCACAAGTCCAAAGACATGCGCCATAGATGAAATGGGTAAGCTAAATTGTCTGTAGTGTATGTGTGTGAATGAGAGTGTATGGATGTTTCCCAGTGATGGGTTGCGGCTGGAAGGGCATCCGCAGTGTAAAACATATGCTGGATAAGTTGGCGGTTCATTCCGCTGTGGAGACCCCTGATTAAAAAAGGGACTAAGCCGAAATTGAATATGAATGAATGAATATTCTAAAGAATCCCATTGGCTTCAATTAATAATCATTTCCTACTATGGAAGTCAATAAGTGAAATCAATCAACATTCTTCAAAATACCTTCTTTTGTGTTTAACAGAAGAAATAATCTCATAAACGTTTAAAACCATATGAGTGAAAGTAAATGGCGAGGTAGTTTTCATGTTTGGGTGAACTATCCTTTTATGAGTCTTTGAATGCACTCAATACAGTACTTTTTCTGCTTGTTCAAATTACTTATTTAAAATAAGTTGAGCCAACTCTATTTATATGTTTTTTTTGGACAATTTATATGTTTTATGTTCAATCAACTTAGATTTTTTACAAATGTAAGTTGATTGAACATAAAACATATAAAGTTGACAATCAATTTGAGTTGTGAAAACAAGGAATTGTGTGCTTGGAATTATGAAGAACCCAACATTTTTTACAGTGTCTGATGCGGTTGTTAGATTATTTCACAAATTGCAGACCACTACTAAGATTTTCACACACAATGTCTAGAGCAGGGGTGCCCAAACTCGGTCCTGGAGGACTGGAGTCCTGCAAAGTTTAGCTCCAACCCCAATTAGACACACCTGGGCAAGCTATTCAAGCTCTTACTAGGCTTTCTAGAAACATCCATGCAGGTGTGTTGAGGCAAGTTAGAGCTAAAATCTGCAGGACACCCTCCAGGACCAAGTTTGGACACCCCTGGTCTTGGTTTTACAAAGAATTGTCTGAAAGAGGGTTAAAAAAAGTACAGTCTTTCTATTTCAGAAAATACAGACCAAAAATATCCTACACTCACTGCACACCAGCTCAACTTCCTGTTTTACAGGAAATACGCTCATCAACGCATTTCTTGGAGTGTCTAAAGCAGCACAGAACATCTCAGCTCAGCCGGGCACTTAAAAGGAGCTTCTGTCTCCCTACTCTCTCTTCACTTTGTTTCAGAAAGAAGCGATACATCTCTGCTGCTTTCATCCTCAGTACAAAAGCCGCCCCAGTGAATGCTGGGCATCACTTCCATTAGTGCTACCCATGATTGCCGTCAGAATGTCCTGCAGAAATCAATTAATCCTTTGATATTTCTTGAGCACAAAAAAAAAAAAAAAAACCCAGATACAAGAATCTCAGAAGTGAACAAATGAGTTGTCATTTTGTAATTTCACCAAGCATATGCCGCTCCTGCTGTACCGACACAACGGCAGAATTGGAGAAGAAAAAAAAAGGACTTATGGATGGAGCTAGCTCACATCATAAATATTTGGATTTCATTAACAAACATGAGGATCACATTACTATGAATAATAAATGGAACAATGAGAAATGAATATTGAAATGGTATTCAAATTTTATGACTTGAGAAGCCAAACCGACTGAGGAAAAATTGAAAATAACTAGCTACCACGAGAGTCCCATGCTGAATTCACCAAAGACAAAGACCTCCTTCCACGCACGGTGAGGACGAGATTAGAAATAACAATTTTCTCATCTCAACATGTTCGTGTCATGTGTGTTTTCAAGTTCATTAATGTTGGAATAAAACAGCAGCTGGTCTGGTTAAAGACTCGAATTCAGAACGAATAATCTTACACCTTGTTGGACAAGCCACGGCTTCATAAAAATTTTGTTTTGTCAACAATGTCAGATGTCATGACATTTTGATAGACAAGAGGATCCATTTTTGATGTCAAAATCTTGGTTATAACTTAAATTCATATTTTTTTTACATTTGAATGTGACCATGGAAAACAAAATCAGATTTAAGTTACAGAGGTGTATGTTTGCAATAGCCAAAAGTGTCAAAATCATTTATTTTACTTTTGTGCCAATAATCATAGTATATCAAAAATATTATGTTAAATAAAGATTTTTATATATATATATATATATATATATATATATATATATATATATATATATATATATATATATATATATATATATATATATATATATATATATTTTTTTTTTTATTATTATTTATTTATTTTTTTTACTGTTAATACACTCATCGGCCACTTTAATAGGTACACCTTACTAGTATCGGGTTGGACCCTCTTTTGCTATCAGAATTTCCTTAATCCTTGGTGGGATAGATTTAACAAGGTACTGGATAATTCCTCTGCGTATTAATAGTTGTGACTTGCATTATACAGTTGAAGTCATACTTATTAGCCCCCTTAAATTATTAGCCCCCCTGTTTATTTTTTTCTCAATTTCTGTTTAACTGAGAGATTTTCTCAACACATTTCTAAACATAAACGTTTTATTAACTCATTTCTAATAACTGATTTATTTGATCTTTGCCATGATGGCAGTAAATCAAGACAAGATTCTGTACAGCTTAAAGTGACATTTAAAAGCTTAACTAGGTTAATTAGGTTAACTAGGCATGTTAAGGAAGTTAGGAAAGTTATTGTACAACGATGGTTTGTTCTGCAGACTATCAAAAAAATATATAGCTTAAAGGGGCTAATCATTTTGACCTTAAAATGGCTTTTAAAAAATTTAAAATTGTTTTTATTCTAGCCGAAATAAAACAAATAAGACTTTCTCCAGAAGAAAAAATATTATCAGACATACTGTGAAAATTTCCTTGCTCTGTTTAACATCATTTGGGAAATATTTAAAAAGAAAAAAAAATAAAATAAATCAAAGGGGGGCTAATAATTCTGACTTCAACTGCAAGAATCTTATTTCTGCTCTGTCGACTTTTGATGTTGAAAATTCAAGGTTAACAAAGTGATTTTTATTGACATTTTAGTAGTTTGAGACAAGAAATTGTTAAAATTGTTAAAAATCAGTCTGTAAAATAGCAGAAAATGGACTGGCATGTTTTTGTACAATAAATTTAGGTTTTTGTGACACCAACCCAGACAATATATCATTTCAAACTAAAACAAAACGCCAATAAAAGTCTCTTTTACAAACTTTTCAACATCAAAAGCTTTTGGAGGAAAGATTAAGGTTCCATAATGCAATTCAAACGCATAATTAAGTTGAAAAAAAAAAAATCACAATGAATTTCAAAATATGGAAAACAAGTCAATTTACAATGTTTTTTTCACAGTGTACTGTCTCCAACAATTATGACCAATGTAAACTCACATTATCTGGAAAGTCAGCTTTGAGTTCCTTCACGCTCTGGCACCAGTACGCCGCCGTCTTCTCGCTGATCAACTCAATGTTCAAGAAGGATCCTTGTCCGGGACCAAACAGCGGACCAGAAGTGCTTCCACGCACAATGCGGGGAGACACATTAGTGACCAAATCCTGCAAGAAGAAAAAAAGAAAAGAGGAGATATTTGTATTTAAACAGCTACCATTAAGACTCCATCATGGGGACATGACCTTGCACCACCTCCATTAGCGGTTAGTAATTCGCATACTAGAACAGACCTACAAATTCACATCCTTCCAACTATCCCAACAGACCCCGCTGCTTTTAAAATATGCTCGGCGGCTATAATTTCTGTGTAGAACAACATAAAGAGGACAATTACGGCCATATTCTACAGAAATCCATGACACAAATTCAATAGCGTTATTTCTTTCCCTCTCCCACGGGGCTTTGAAGTGGAGCTAAATTCATATTTAATCATACACGTTTGAAATTGTGCCGTGCGGCAGGGAAAATGAAGTCTACTTGAACTACTAAAAAAGGTTTTTTTTTGTAACATTACAAAATAAAGTCATTCATCCATCAGTTCGCACTAATATCTTTCCTTCCTCACACTTTCCAAGACTACATCTTATACATGTACTGTAGCAGAGGCTTGTCTTTTTCTTTTTTATAAGTGCCAGCATGCCCGAGAGCCAGGATAGATGTTCTCTGTACTACATTAAGCTGTATTTGAAAAATTCATCTCTTGGCATTAGAGTCCCCCATGATTCGCTGCCAAACTGCTATGATATCCATCACTGATTGGATGTATAGAGTACAGGTCATCCTGGCCGGACAGTAATCAGTCCACACGCTAAATTGGAAGCCAGGCTAATGAAGCTGGCAGAGTCGAGGGGATCGTGGCATCAAGTGAACCGCTATTGGCTAATGGCTTTGGCCCTCGATGTGAGGTTCCAGCAGCGTATAGTCATATCTTCTGGGTTTTGAGCCAAGAAATCAGTGGTGTCATTTTTCAAATCTACGTGTAAATGACACATTGAGCTTATATTTATGTTCTGCCCGTTTAATGCTATGGAACAATATTGCTTTGAATGCACACAAGGTTATTGCTATATGTGCGGTGTGAAAAATGCTGGGTTCCAACACAACACGAAGAAATTAGGTAAACTTATTCGTGTTAACAAATATAGGTCAAAAAAAAATTATATATATATATATATATATATATATATATATATATATATATATATATATATATATATATATATATATATATATATATATATACTGTATATAAATTATATTATCAGAATCTTCCAATAAGCCACCAAAACAAGAATTGACAAGACTGAAAATACAATATATTGTTAAGTTAATAAATAATATTGTTTATTTTACACAGATCTAGGCTGGTTTAAAGTAAATAAATAATAAAATGAAGTTTATTTTAATCATAATACAGTTTAACACCTTTTCTGTATTTCCCCTCAGAAAAATACATTTAAATATAATAATTATAAATAAACAATAGGAAAGAAATGGCAAGTAGAATGTATTTTATATTTTAAAAAGAAAAAGCGTTTATTAAAAATGTGATCTAATTAGCATAAAATTGATTCAGAGGCATCAAATGTGCAACTTGTTTTTTTGTAATAGTCATTACGCATTTATATCATTGTCATTTTTTTTTTTTTTTTACATAGGTTTATTTACTTGCTGTGCTTGCAAGTAATCAAATCATCTTTAATAGTGTCCATAGTTATCCGTAGGGATTTTAACAAACATTAACATTTAAAAATTGCCCTAGAGTACGTATTACATGCAATTTGTTGAGTAGAGCTGTGAACAGACTTACTGTACAAACTTCACCTAGAGGACAATAAAACAAAATAAATAAATAAATAAATAAATAAATAAATAAATAAATAAATAAATAAATAAATAAATAATCGTAACCTTCCAATAAGCACATCAATGGACGTTTTTCCTAATATTTACAAAACATTTTTCTGGAATTAAAATGTTTTAGACTCTACAAAATAAAAGTTCCTAAAAAGTATTTTCACAGCGATGGCATGGAATAACTTTTTTTTTTTTGGCTTTCAAAAAACCTTTTTATTAAGAATACCTGTAAAATATGTATTTTTCTTGGTGTTAAGAGCATTGCTATTATTAAGTGTCAGGATTCTGTGCTGTCTTGTCTTTTATGTTGTGCTTGGCTCGAGTTTTTTTCAGGTCCTGTTCTTATCTATCTGCGTCTTTTGTATGAGCGCCTTCTTGGCCGCGCTCAGGCCGTGCGTGCTCCTGCTTGGGTCTGGGCAAGCTCAGGATGCGTGCTCTATTCCTGGTGTGTGTTTTGCTTGTAGCATGGTGTTTTCGGTCTCTGAGATCCAGTCTAGTTGGGTTTGTTTCAGTTTGCGCTGGGATCAGTTGTGTGCATGTTGTTTACATGTTGGTCTCGTGCTTTAGTGTTTCGTGTGAACATGCGGTTAATGAGTTCTTGTTCTAGTCTTGTCTGGCTGCGCAGCTCTGCACAGTTTAGTTCCAACCCTGCTCCAACACACTTACCTGTAGGTTTCAAACAAGCCTGAAGGACTCGATAAGTATGATCCGGTGTGTTTAATTAAGGCCGGAACTAAACTGTGCCGAGCTGCGGCCCTCCAGGAACTGGAATTGACACCTGTGTCAAGTCCCACCCTCCTTGTTAACCCATTAATAGTTAATAATGTTCACCAACAGATGCGGCTACTGAGAATGCGCGAATGAATGAACGTGACCACAATGCTGCAGTACTGCGTGTTACAGCACAAAATGGTCTAACACAAGAAAGACATGACCAGCAAGGAGCAGTTTTATCACATCGTGAACATACTGAACTGATATACTGTAGCAGGCAGCCAGAGCATTTGATCGGAGTGATGCTCCACAAAGCATTCTGTCCATGATTGTGCGATTCACTCAGTCGCTAACCGCCAGAAGCAATCGCACCGTTGACATTCCGCTCATGCTCACTCGTAAACCATTACCGCTCCGATCCTGCTCTAACATAAAATTGATCTAGTAGGCTAACCCTCATTTTTTTGTAATGAAAAATATTAAATAACTGTCTAAAATTAAAGCACATAGGTAAAATAAGTTTCTGTTTCAAAGTGGCATTCTTTCTTGTGTTTTTTTCTTTCAGTAGAGTTTCTTTTATATATATTTTAATAGGCCTAAGTGATCAGCTATGTATTTTATAGCCTATTTATTTAGACAGATGTGTGTGTTATCTTATACTATAGTTTAACTGATGGTTGGTCTATTTTAAACTATGGAGCTCTGAACACAATTCGAATGACAAATTCGCTTCCACGACTATGTCTTATTAATGTGTGTCCTTGTTTTAATTAATGTACTTAAATTGAACATGTATCTGTTAATTAATTATTTCTCATTTATAGCTCCCTCATGTCTGCTGTCCTATGCCAGTTCGTTGTCTTTCTTTCCAAGAGTCATGTCTTGTTCCTTTCCAGTTTTGCCAGCCCAGCCCAGTCCAGTCTAATTTTTTTTTTTTCTCGCTATGTTTTTCCCCCTCGGGGTGGTTCTTCTTTTATTTTTCTAAATAATAAACCCATTTTAGTTTCATTGCAATTGACTCCTCAATCCCGCAACAGTGACATAAAAAGTTTCTTTCCTCTACTTTTGTGGAATAGAAATTTTCCATCAATAATAAGTGTTCCTAATAGAAATATACAGTAACACTTTATTTTGATAGTCCAGTTGAGTATTAGTCTGCTTAATATCTGTTGATTCTGCTCCTTCAACAGCCATTTAACTGACTATAAGAAACTTTACAAGTACATGTCAACTTACACTAACCCTAACCCTAAACAGTCTACTTATAATCTAATGAGAATTAGTTGGCATGTAGATGCAATGTAACTTAAATTCAACAATCAAAATAAAGTGTGACCAAACATACCAATAAAGAACCTTTATTTTAAGAGTGTATGATTTTTTGGGAGCTCAAGCCAAATGTTTTAATTTTCTACTTAAAAGCAAGAATTCAGATATACCTTTTAATGTAAAAAGATAACAGCATAGCACACTTCCCTAACAAAACTTCTGTCTCTCATGCATAAAGAGAAGGACGAGATATGAGCTACCGTTTAATACTGAAGGTTAGGGGTTTGTTCTAATCCATCATTAATTAAAGAAATAGAGGAAGTGGTTTTAATCCAATGTGTCTGAAACCGCGGCGCTGAGAGACCGAGGGGTTAAGAAATTACATTTGCTGTTTCGTCTTCTTCTCTTGCTGTGAAAATTGAACCGATAAACTCAACAGAACAAACAAAAGGGAGTGACAGCTTAATCCTTTGAACTCTGATAAACCATCCATCATAATTTAGCAGTGTGAGGGGATGATTTGCATATCCTAATTAGAACCTACGCCTTTACAGAACAATTACAATAATGGCAACGGAACTTCATTTTGCAACATTTGAGGAGTTTCCAAGCCACAGAGACAAAAAAAAGTGTTCATTGAAAATGTGATCTAATTAGCATAAATTTGATTTAGAGGCTTCAAATGTGTGACTTGATTTTCTGTAATATTTGTTATGTATTTTATTTATTTTAATTTAAATTTTTTTATATAGGTTAATTTACTTGCTGTGCTTGCAAATAATTAAATCATCTTCAATACTGCCCATATACTTATCTGTAGGGATTTTAACAATTTTCACATTTAAAAATGGGCATATTACATGTCGTATTACACGTCAAATCCGTTTGTTTGTTAAGTAGAGCTGTGAACAGACTTACTGTACAATCTTCACCTGAAGAATAATAAAACATAAATAAATAAACACACACATAAACACACAAACACACAAACAAATAAATAAATAAATAAATAAATAAATAAATAAATAAATAAATAAATAAATAAATAATCACATATCTTGGTTAGTTAAAAATAAATAAATAATTAAATTAGCATAAATTAGATTCAGAGGCTTCAAAAATGTGAATTTTAATTTGAATTCACTTTAAATTGTGAATTATTTTAATTATTACTTTTTTTTTACATAAGTTTATTTACTTGCTGTGCTTGCAAGTAATAAATCATCTTTAATAGTGCCCATACCAATCCGTAGGTATTTTATAAAACATTCACATTTAAATATGGGCCTAGAGTACGTATTACATGCTGTTTGTTGAGTAGAGCTGTGAACAGACTTACTGAACAATCTTCACATAGAGGACAATAAAACTAAAAAAATAAACAAATACAAAAATAAAACACACAAAATAAATAAATAAATAAATAATTAAACAAACACTCAAATAAACAAAAACTAATTAAACACAAAAATAAATAAACACACAAAGTAATTAATAAATAAACACAAAAATATACAAATAAACACAAAATAAAACCCAAATAAATACATAAATAAACAAACAAACTAATAAATAATTAAATAAACAAACAAATAAACACATTAAATAAACACTGAATAAATAATAAATAAATAAATAAATAATTAAATAAATAAACACAAAAAATATATAAATAAATAAACACAAATAAATAAATAACTAATATTTAAAAAAAAAAAAATCACAAATCAAAGTTGGTTTAAAAGTAAATAAATAAAGCTTATTTTAACCATTATACAGTTTAACACCAAAATTCCATTTAAAAATAATAATTATAAATAAACAATTGACAGAAATGGCAAGTAGAATATATTTTATTGAATAATAATAATAATAATAATAATAATAATAATAATAATAATAATAATAATAATAATAATAATAATAAACTAAAATACTAAAATAAAATACAAAATAATTATTTATTGTTCAATATTACATTGTATTAACCTGGAATAAACCTGGAAAATTTGTAAATACTTTCTACTTCCAAAGTCCATCTAATTATTTATGGAAATTATTAACTACTGGTTATTAGCCACTTTCTTTCAGCATACGCTACCATACAAACAACATCAAATCTAGAATACAGACATTGTCTACAAGTCATAACCTTTTTTCCTTTGAATTTCAGTGTGTCAGTGATAACAAGATGAGTCTCTTTCAGGACAAAAGACTGACAGATTTCTTCCAATCCATTCAAACATGCAAGTGTCTGATTGGAGCATGCGATTCAGCGTGTGTTTTATGAGTGACATTTAAACACACGACTCGTGGTTGAAGATGAAGACGTTTCCTCTTGTTTAATGAAAGTGTGGCGGCCCTCCAGTGAACACTCAGTTGGGAATTCAGACAGCACATCCCATGAGCTGGAGGCCAATCTCTAAGTCTATATTTAATGAAGCCATGACCGGGGAACATTTGGCTGCGGGCGCTTTGGATTATCAGGCGAGGGTGGAACAAGACGTTTAATATTAAGCAACTAGAAAGCATGAAAATTACCCAAAGACAGAGGTCTGGCATGCTGAAACAGGTGCCGCACGCAGCGATAAGACACGCACGCATACACACGCTCGCTTTTCCCATTCTCTCCTTTCCCAGCATGCATCTCAATGCAAATTGGATTCCCAAAGATGAGTGCCGATGGACACGAGACGTAAATTCATTCCTCGGCGCAGACCGTAGTGTTAATATGCATGACTGCCAGCAGCCAGTGGAGGACGGGATCAAACCTGCCTGGGATGGACATGTCGTCTGGGTTTCGGTTTCAACCTGCAGTCGGGTTCAAATGTCTAAGAACGCTTTGAATATGAGGGATTTTGTAGTATTTTCGAGTTTTGAACAATGTTGAGATGAATACATATTTCAGAATTTTACTAGTGATTCTTTTCATGCACTGGTACTCATTCGGACTGGTTTTATGAGCTGAATCAAATGAATCAAATTGGTCCAATTCGTGAAATAATCATTGAGGCTGGTTTTGAGAACAAATTGTTTTGAGAATTTATTGAATTAAAGAAGGTATCATTTCGGATCACTTGGTACAGTCTGATTCAAGAATCGTGAATCAAATCCATTCAAACAATGCACAAATTATTAAATGACTGAGTGAACCTGCAGTCGGGTTCAAATGTCTAAGAACGCTTTGAAAATTAGGGATTTTGAAGTTTTTTCTAGTTTTGAATGATGTTGAGATGATAGAAACTGAAGAATAAATATTTCAGAATTTTACTAGTGATTCTTTTCATGCACTGGTACTCATTCGGACTGGTTTTATGAGCTGAATCAAATGAATCAAATCGGTCCAATTCGTGAAATAATCATTGAGGCTGGTTTTGAGAACAAATTGTTTTGAGAATTTATTGAATTAAAGAAGGTATCATTTCGGATCACTTGGTACAGTCTGATTCAAGAATCGAGAATCAAATCCATTCAAACAATGCACAAATCACTAAGTGACTGAGTGAACCTGCAGTCAGGTTCAAATGTCTAAGAACGCTTTGAAAATGAGGGATTTTGTAGTTTTTTCTAGTTTTGAACGATGTTGAGATGATAGAAACTGAAGAATAAATATTTCAGAATTTTACTAGTGATTCTTTTCATGCACTGGTCCTCATTCAGACTGTTTTTATGAACTGAATCAATTGAATCAAATTGGTCCAATTTAGAAACTAATGATTGAGGCTGGTTTTGAGAATTAATTGAATTAAAGATCATAACATTTCGAATCACTTGGATCCAAGAATTGAGGATCAAATCCATTCAAACAATGCACAAATCAATAAGTGATTGAGTGAACTTTCAGTGGGGTTCAAATGTCAAAGAATGCATTGAATATACAGTGAGGGATTGTTTTATTATTTTCTAGTTTTGAATGATATTAAAATGACAAAAACTGTAGAATAAATATTTTCAGAATTTCATGTACTAGCACAGTCTAACACGTTCAGACTGGTTGTATCAACTAAATCAATTGACTAATTGAATCAAATCAGTCCAATTGTTAACTACTGAGTAAAATCATTGGGACTGGTTTTGTGATTGGAATCCATTGACGAGAATCAAATCAGTCCAATTCATAGACTAATTGTTGAGGCTGGATTTGCGAAATAATTGTGTTGACAGTTAATTGAATTAATGAGCATATCAAGCCTGATTCAAGAATCAAATCCATTCAAACTGTGCACAAATCATTAAGTGATCAAGTGATCCTGCAGTCGGGTTATAAGATTTGAGAACACTTTGAAAACATGGGATTTTTGAATGATATTAAGATGATAGAAACTGAGAGATACTGTAAATATTTCAGAATTCCACTATCAGTGTTTTCCATGCACTAGTACAGTCTAACTCATTCAGACTGGTTTTATGAACTGAATCAATAGAATCATATAGGTCCAATTCATAAACTAATCATTAAGACTGGTTTTAAGAACTGAACAAACTGATTTTCTAAAAATATCCAAAATGAAAGAACCCGGTCGGTCCAATTAATCAACAATTGTTTTTCGGATCACCTTGTCTCAAGAATCAAATTCATTCAAAGAGTGCACAAATCATTATGAACTGGATCAAGTATGGTATCTTTTCTAATTTTCTAGTTTTAAATGATATTGAAATGATAGAAACTGAAGAGTAAATGTTTCTGAATTCTACTAGTCAGTCTTTTCCATGAACTACTACAGTCTGACTCATTCAGACTGGTTTTATGAACTGAATCAATTAAATAAAATCAATCCAATTCATAAAATAATGAAACAAATGAGTGAGCAAAATCAATCAGTTTATTATAATTAATGAACAAAGTATTTTGGATGACCTGGTACAGTCTGACTCAAGAATCAAATCAAGCAATGCACAAATAATTCAGAATGGTTTTGTGAACTGAATCAATTGACTAGTTTAATCAAATCAGTCCAATTCATGAACTAATCAATGAGACTGGTTTTGAGTACTGGATCTACTGAATTGATTCACTTAAAAGATCCTAAAAAAAACCCAGTCAGTCCAATTAATAAACAAATCATTTAGGATTCACATGGCACAGTCTGACTCAAGACCCAAGAATCAAATCCATTCAAACAATGCACAAATCATTTTGACTGATTTTGTGAACTGGATCAATCACATTTTTTTTCCTAGTTTTAAACAACATTGAAATGAACAACTGAAGAATAAATAAATATTTTTATATGAAAAAAAAAAAAAAACGACATAAAAAAGTTGAAAATGATTTTTAAAGTGACATTAATCCTTGGGATTAGGTTTTAAGAACCAGATCATCCGAGTCAACGAACAGATCCAAATAGAAAGAAAACAAGTGAACAAATTCCTCAGATTATTTTTAAATTAATGAACAAATCATTGTGAAAAACCTGTTAAAATCTGACTTAAGAATCATGGCTCAATCGAATCCATTCAAACAATTCTCAAATAATTTACAATTTTTGTTAAGTGAATCAATTGACAAATTGAATCAAATTAGTTCAATTTATAAACTGATAATTGAAGAGGGTTTTAGATCTGATTTTAGAACAGGATAAACTGATTCAAAAGATCCAAAATTAAAGAATCCAGTCAGTCAATTTAATGAACAACTCCTTTCAGATCAGCTCAAGAATCAAGAAAGATCTATCTCAAAAATATAATTAAGAACACATCATTCAGTCCTGTGTGTGATTTTGATCAAATGGTTTGATGAAATGGTAAAGTAAAAAATTATAAATTGTCTGATAAATCAGTGTATAAATTATAAATCAGTATCCAAATCAGTCTGACTGGTTTTGTGAACTAGATTGAAAAGATCGAACTCAGAACAATGAAAAAAAAAGAGTCTAATTAGTGAACAAACCATTTAGATTTTTTTTTTTCAAAACTGGGTCAAAATATTACCTTAAAACATTTTACTCAAAGGAATCAAAAATATACTTAGTTAACAGATAATCCATATAATTAATGAACAGATTTATAATTAATGATTGCTACAGATTTTGTGAAGTACTCGTGTCTAACAATAGCCCCTTTTACACAGTGATACCGGTAAATATCTGGAAAATTTCTGGAACGGCTTTACCGGTAGATTTAAAAAAGTGCTGTTCATACAGGTAAGAACGTTCCAGAATTTTTCCAGAAACAACACATCCATTCTAAAATAGTGGTAAATTCTGAAATTATTAATCTGAAATGACCTCTAAACGGCAGCGCTAGTATTTGTAAACATAGAAGGGGTCATGTTTTTGTTTATGGATTCACTTTTATTTAAAGCTTTAGCATTCATGCAGCTGACATCCACAGGCAGAAGCGCCAACCGCAGCTAAATATTTACACATTTGACTACATTACAAATTCTGTGACAAAAAACAGCGGTTTATCATAAACATTTTATCGATATTTTTTTACACAGTTGGCATTAAGAAGGAACATAGAAACATTATTCGATTAACAACTAGCAGCTAAATGTGTCTGGAAAAGTATTCAAACTTTTATTTTCATATACAACGCAGACGTGAATGCGTCTGAATGTTCTGATTGGCTGGAGAAGACGTCTTGCGTCAGCGCGTTCTAAATGTGAACACACTCTTTCCAGCAATTTTCCTACTGCGTTCATACAGAGCAGCACTGCGGGAAATTATCGGTAATATTACAGCTTCTCTTTCCAAAAAATTTCCAGGACGAATTAACGGTATTTTTAAAAAGGGCTCACACATGATCCCTTTCCGGAAAACTGCCGGTAATCTTCTGGATAGGTCTTTATGTGTGAAAGAGGCTATTATTCTGACATTTAACCCAAAAGAATCAACATTTCAGATTCAATCATTGATTCATCCCACTCAAAAGAAAAGCGCCACTCTCACTATTGAAACAAGTCAAGCAATTTTGTACGCAAACAATGAAAAATGCTAAATCCAAGCATATTCTCTGGTGGTCTCAGACTTTTGGACCCCTACACTACACATCAGGACATTGTGTAGTGTTTTTTTACATGTCGCAGGTCTAAAAACTTCTTCCTGTTTGACCATTCACAGGCAGTGATCTATAGAGGAAGTGCAGGAAGGAGCATTTTCTTTTTTTCCTCTACAGAGGCTCTGTCTCGCTCCCCATTTCATGTGTGTTTTTGAGCTAACAACGTTTTATCACAGCACAACAGGCCCCTAATCCTCCTGTACAACAAACAGGCTTTCAGAAGCGGACACATGCAAGAACTACTAATCAAAATGCAGCAGGCAAAACCACCGCGCTCACACACTAGTGCTAACATCACAACCACGCTTTCCCATACTAATGAAAATACACTGTACTCTGACCTCACACTGCCATACCAACACACTGCATACAGCCACAATCATCATTCACCAATGCAGAGACGATTGCTGCCATCATCCACATATTTTTGCATGTTTTTACAAAAATTGTGATGAAATGACGTAATTCTGTCTCCTTACAGGTTTCATGTCTCTGATTCGAAAGAGTCAAATGAATGAACAAATCTTTCAGACTGGTTTTGTGAACCTATTCATTGAAAACATTTGACTCAAAAGAATTAAATATAAGCCAATTATATACTGTACATGCAATACAGATCAAACATCAGTTCAATTAACAAATACATTGTTCAGACCAATTATCTAAACTGAATTTACTCGTAAAGTAGGCATAAAATACACAAATTGGTCCAATCAGTGTGTTCATTAATTGTTTCACATTTCTGTTTTGAAATAGTCAAATTAATAAACAAAACACTCAAAGGTTTGAAAGGTTCACAGAAAGGTTTTGAACCTATTTAAAAGACTCAAAAGAATCAAATATATGCGAATTATATACATTCAATGCAGATCACACACCAGTCCAATTAATGAACACATCGTTCAGACCAATTATGTAAACTGGATTAACTGGTAAAGCAGGCTTAAAAATAGTTCAGTTAGTCCAGTGAGTGTGTAAATGAATTTGTTGTTTTGAAGTGACAATGACTTATCTGTTTCCCCTTAATGGGTTTCACATTTTCGATTTGTAAGAGTCAAATTAATGAACACATCTTTCAGACTGGTTGTGAATCTATTCAAAAGACTCAAAAGAACCAAATATATGCCAGTTATTTACTGTACATGCAATGCAGATCACACATCAATCCAATTAATGAACACATCGTTCAGAATGATCTAAACTGGATTAACTGGTAAGGTGAGCTCAAAAAAATTTAAATTGATCAGTCAGTGTGGAAATCAATTGGGTTTGTGGAGTGGCGCAACGATGTATCTGTTTCTCCTTAAATGTTTCACATTTACGAATCTAAAAAATCTAATTAATGAACAAAACACTCAGACTGGTTGTGAACCTATTTAAAAGACTCATTCATTCATTCATTCATTTTCTTTTCGGCGTAGTCCCTTTATTAATCCGGGGTCGCCACAGCGGAATGAACCGCCAACATATCCAGCACATGTTTTACGCAGCGGATGCCCTTCCAGCTGCAACCCATCTCTGGGAAACATCCATACACACTCACTCACACTCATACACTACGCACAATTTAGCCTTCCCAATTCACCTGTACTGCATGTCTTTGGACTGTGATAGCACTACCTACTGCGCCACTGCGTCGCCCTTCAAAAGACTCAAAAGAATCAAATATAAGCCAAATATATAAATTAAATTCAGATCACACATCAATCCAATTAATGAACACATCATTCAGACCAATTATGTAAACTGGATTAACTGGTAAAGTAGGCTCAGAATAATTAAATTGGTCCAATCAATGTCTAAATTAATTAGGCTTTGTAAACTACATTAATAAGATTTAACTCTGAAAAATCAAAGAAGGCTAATTGGTGATCATTCTGAATCATTTTGAGTTTTGAAAACCTCAGATTTTTTTCCTTTTTTTTTTTTTTTACATTATATATATATATATATATACACTCCATGTTCACAGTATCACTTGACAAAATCTGATCACAACAGAAAATGCTTTCGTCCATGTACTGCGCATGTGTGAAGGTGCAAGATTTGACCTGCATCATTTCTGCTCACCATTTATTTGATTTCCAGTTCTTTGAAATGTTGCGGCAATATGCCACGCTTTTGTAAAATGGTCCAACTTTGAGGTGAACGTGCTTTTGCAAGTAACACAGAAGCATAAATTTGCAAATACGAGTGAGACTATAGACTGAGAGACAGGCCAAAACAACATTTTGTCTCTAAAACCAGATCTAGTAGAACCGTTTACATGGAGCAGAGTTTAGTACAGAGTACAGTGAAAGCTACACAAAAAAAGTGAATTCAGTTTAATCTGTCGATAATGACATAGAAATAATCGTTCCGCGATTAATAACAGCCAATCATGTCATTTCTCAGTGAACTACGGCTGTAGTAATAGCTGCAAAAGAAATTACAACAAATAAAACCATATTTTTACACCAAACTTACCTCATAACAACAGTCAAGCTGAAATAAATCCTTCTGTGAGACTATTCCATAGTTAAGTGTTTATTAGTCATGCTAAACCAATTAACTCAGTTAAATCTTCTGTTTCTTCAGCAATGGCTACAGCCTGATCTCATGAGAAAACGTAAGTATTTTACGTTTTGTCAGTTTAGTAGCTAATACATACAAATTCGAGTTCAGTCGTACGAAATTGTATGATTTTAAAAAGGAGGCGTGGCACCTAACCACACCCCTAAACCCAACCGTCATTGGGGGATGAGCAAATTGTACTAAATTGTACGAATTAGATCGTACGAATTGATACGAATTAGCCACTAAATTAAAAAGTTAGGAATTGCCGTGAGATTGTGTTGGTTCCACGGGTATTTTCCTCACAGGTTTTTGAGAGTGTTTTTCTTGAGAGCGCCATCTGGTTTTCAGAGGATATTTACTACAAATCATACCATGCTTCCTTGAGAAAATGTGCACAACAATCACAGCTTTGCTCAATTGTGCTTGAGATTTCAATTTGATAAATCGCCCAGCACTAAGATATGCTTACGTTGTCAAGAAACGCAGTGAAAGGAAGGGTAGAATTGGTCAAAACGCTTGGCCTTTAATTTAAATTAACACAATTCAAATTCAGATTGATTTGGCATACTTTAAGCTTCATACAAAAACGAACAGAAACATATGTTTTTGAATGAAAACGTATTAGTCTAGACCTGATCAACTGATCCATAGAGTAAAATCTATTGAATCAAAAAAACTAGTGAACAATTCTGTTAATAAACTGATTCTCCAAAGACATAAGTATCACACATCATTCACCAATGCACTGACACTTATCTGCATATTCCTGCGTGTTTTTACAAACCAGTTTTGAAAGGAAGCAATGGCGTATCTGTTTCTCCCAACACGTTTCATTATCCCGAGGAAGATGCGCGCCGCTGTTTCCCATCTATCTCTTGCTCTCCTCCTCTCCAGACACGCAGGGGAGATCAAGTGAGGAATATACTGCTCAATGGCCGATAATCCCACACATTAAACCACAGGCTTGAACTAATACCATATCAAATGCTTTGCTATTCAGATCCAGCATCCCGCTGTAATTGTCTTATTTCAGGAGATCAAAACTGCAGGGGAAACGCATGCAGTTTCTTACCGTCGGTTTGGTTTGTAGGAACGAGCAGGCGACACATTTAATGATGCAATCAGGAAGAAAAAAAAATACAAAAATTTGACAGAGCGAGGTCAAAGCTTTCCTGCAGTGGCGTCTGTTTAATATATAAATCTAAGACATGATGTGTACAAGAAAACTAAATATGAGATTACGCAGAAAATGCAATTGTTTTATACATGTCTGTTCCATTCTTATGGCAGCATCAAAATAATTAAAACTGGCATTAGAGATTTACCTCCCATTCATAAAAAAGCCAGGTAGTCACAAAGTCAGAAGTAAGAAAGATTGCTATAAATTTGAAATCATATGTATATATTTCTCAGAATCAAGGGTTTGTATCTTCCAAATACAATTTATAAATTGTTATATAATCTAACATCTTATCACAGAATCACAGAGGTAGCTGGATTTTATTGTTTGTCTTATTTCTACTTTTTTCCCCAAAATTTTCTTAAACACTCTTGTACACTCTACCTAACTCTACTCTGATCGCAGGCAGACTAGCGTTGTCTTTGAACTGCTCATACTTCACCCTTGTGCAGTATGGAAGGAATATTCAACTATTCATGGGAACCCCTGGTTTTGAAAAGAAGTAATAATGTTAAAATCTTAACGGTTATGGACAGATACAACGTTATAAAAATTTTATAAAAGAGCTATATGATTAATATTGGCTTCTTAGCAGTGGTTGAGGCGCTAATGGCCCGTTTCCACTGAGTGGTACGGTACGGTTTGGTATGCTTTTATAGCTGTTTCCACTGTCAAAAGTAGCAAAAAGCGAACCGTACCGTACCACTTTTTGGGTACCCTTTCGGAAGGGTACCTATCACAATAAAAGGGTACTAAAAGGCGGAGCAAGGCGCACAGCTTAACGCTATTGGTTTACAGAGATCAGTCACTAGCTTTTGCACAAGCCAATTTTAAATACACAGCTGAGACATTACACAGTAATAATATATACATATAATAACGAGCCATGGTCAACCTAAGCTTAAACAAATCTTGTCGTTGTCTTGATGAACAGTCACAAAGCCAAGAAGAAGAGCAGAATCTAACCTGTGCCCCGTAGTTGTTTACAAGGCTGTCTAAAGTGCGAGCGGTTTCGCTTTCTTGTGTGTGCTCAGCGTACGTCTATGTTTGAAATAACACAATTTTTGAGCTGATAATAATAACATGTACATGATTATTGAAGTGCTTCTGACATCCCATCCTTTCAGAAGCAGACAAAGCAAGAGTGGCGTGTAAAAAACAAAGGAGAAGCTGAAATAAACAAAGGAGCAAACGATTCTTTCAGCAACTTAAAACATGAACAAACTGCCATGTTTAACTATTATCATCACCTTTTGGACTATTATGAACTTGGAATGACACAATTACTTTCTAACAGAGGTCACATGTGCTGGTGAAGATTAAAGATGCAGATGAGAGGTTTGCACTGTCTGTAGGCTATGTGTTGCGTGTTGTTTTTGAACCCAAATTAGGACTTAATGTATGCTGTGTGTAGTTTTTCTGTAATTGGTAACATGTCAGAGACTGTAAGGGTCTGTATGTGTTCATACATGTTGCATTTATTTATTTATTTTATATAATTACAGACGTTACAGTAGGCTATTTCGCACTATTCCGGCTCCTTGATCTGCAGTTATAATAAAATCATGTTAATAGAAAGGTTAGTAATGAACATTTATACATAAGTATTTATGTGTTTAAAGCATCTGCTTTGTGAGAAGTGCTTCTCATATATGTGAACGACCCGTTTATAAACTTAATAATAATATATAATAATAATTACCTTAATTTATATAATACCTTTAAAGCAGCACCTCAAAACCAGCCTGATCTCATGAGGAAATGCAACTATTTTAAGTTTTGTCAGTTTAGTGGCTAAGTCGTATGAATTTGTACAAGTTCAGTTGCACGAAAATGTAAGATATTAAAAAGGTGGCACCCAACCTCACCCCTAAACCCAACCGTCACCGGATTACCTGACACTGAAGACATAATTAATGATGCTAAAATGACAAAATTATGATTATTAATTAATTAATTGATTATTAAACTGTGTGTTGTACTATATTTTTGAGCAAATCAATAGTAACCTTAAGAAATACGATATAAAAATGATAAAAATGTGCATGAATTATCTGATACTAAATGTAACAACATTGCATATTTGATAAATAGTTTTAATTGGATGAAAAAAGGCCCCACGGTGGCACAGTGGGTAGTACGATCGCCTCACAGCAAGAGGGTCGCTGGTTCAAGCCCCGGCTAAGTCCAACACAGGCTCACATTTTTGGAGACAGCAAATTATGTAGACGGAGGTGCGTATGGCTGCATTTCATCTTTTTTAAACGAACACTACGGGGCGGTGTGATGCCGTTCCTTTTCACGCTTACCAGCTGACCGCTTACCTCTGTATGGGCGGCATTCTGGCTGCAACCAGTTTGTCCTATTAGCGCGCCACGTACGTTGGCGGATTTGAGATGCAGAGAGAAGTTGACCACGACGACGGGGGTTCGAGTCCGGTGAAGAGCGGTTCCAGAAAGACAAAAACAGTATCCAAAATATAAAACAAACAAGTGAATAGCAGTGTGAGTATGTGGTAAAATCTGAAAACGTGGTAAAAAAAAAAAAAAAAATCAGACGAGGGGTTTTATTTTTTTTGGATTGCTTTTGAAACGTTTTGGTTGGGTTTAGGGAAGTGGGTGGGCGGGTCAATCAATAAAATTGGTTGGGTTTAGGAAAGGGGGAGGGTGGGTCAGCCGATCGTTCGCTCAGTCAGTCAGAAAGTCTGTCAAAAAGTGAGTCGACAGCAGCCTCTGATGGGTTTATGCGAGAACAGCAGGCGCGAATGGCACTCGTGAGGGAAATTTGAGATCTCAGAAAGCATACACAGCGACCCTCTGTGTGGATTTGCGAAAACAAAAACTGCAAAAAAACGTGCCGCCGGGACGTATTTCACGGTCTCCAGAAACGTCTGCGGAGGTACGTTTTCAGAATGAGCCTGGGTTGGCAAAGTCAGTTGGCATTTCTGTGGTGAGTTTGCATGTTCTCCCCATGTTCTTGTGGGTTTCCTCCGGGTGCTCTGGTTTCCCTCACAGGCCAAAGACATGTGCTATAGTTGAATTGAATAAATGTAAGTGTATGTGTGTGAATGCAAGAGTGTATGGGTGTTTCCCAATACTGGGTTGCAGCTGGAAGGGCATCCGCTCCGTAAAACATATGCTGGATAAGTTAGCGGTTCATTCCACTGTGGCAACCCCTGATTAATAAAGGGACTAAGCCGAAAAGAAAATGAATGAATGAATGAATGGATGAAAAAAACAACAATTAAACGCAGATCTAAATTAAAACTGTACAACATAGATCAGATTTAGACTTCTGAACCCCACTGCACTGCCTCATTAATAGGATAAAGATTAATAAGCACATGCATTTACCATCCGAACAAATGTACTACTCATGTCTAGCCTTTCTCTGACACAACACACGAAGCCTTCCTCTAATGCAAATTACACCATCAGTCTTGCTTGTTAAATGCATTATAGACTCATTTGGGTGAAGCGTTCAGCATTCTGCATAGATCGTACCTGCTTTCCAGACAGCCTGCATCACCACAATTGATCTGCGAGATTAGTCTCCTCTCACTGCATTTATATAACTATAGGTATGCAAGAACCACATCCACACAAACAAAGAATAACATTGAACATCAACGCCAAACGACTACGAGACCTGCATATTACCTTGTTTATATGAAGTATAGACAATGTTTGAAACATGACGGATAGTTGCTGCTCAATCTAAAGTGGAGAAAAATTCATGTAAGGCAATTTGCTTAACGTAAACCAAGGCTATTTTATTAAGGAAAACGAAGACGAACTATTGGTCAAAACCCATTATCGATAACTTAAAATATGCATTAAAAAACAATAAATGAAAAGTTAAAATGTTACAGGGTTTCTGCAGGTTTCTTCAAATCAAATTTAAGACTTTTAAAGACCCTTTTAAGAGGCCTAAACGATAAGAATTGTTTCACTGCCCCAGTTAGTTTACTGTAAATAGTTTTTGTATTAAAGGGCACCTATGGTGAAAAATCTACTTTTCAAGCTGTTTGGACAGACATATGTGTAGATATAGTGTATAGACCGCATATTGGGGTGATATAAACACACCCAGTCCTTTTTTTTCAATTTAACAACATAAAAACGGTGGACCAATTGGAGCGGTTTTCAGACCGACCACAACTTTACGTAGGAGTGCGGTCCCCCCGCCCACCGAATTGATTGACAGCTGCGCATATTAACATGTCCCGGTAGTCACGTGTATAATCATATCAACAAGACCAGACGTGCGCAAAGCAGCCGGGAATAAAAGATCTGTTCAGTTCGCTAGGATCATCAATCATCACCAAACGTGATCAAGAGTGAGTTTCACATGTTTAAAATGTTTTAAAACAGAGCATGTGTGTAATAAAGTACAGCGATTCACTTCAGCTTTACTTCATCAGCACAGCCGCGTGTCAGAACAATTATAAAAGACGCTTCAGTTTCTATTTGTGGACGTTAAATCAGGTTTATTTTGTACATTAACATAACAGATATCCATACAGCAGTGGAGATTAACCTGTATCCTGTCACATTTGCGTGCAAAAAGAGTTCAAAGCTAAACGCGCTCTGTCTGTTTGTGTGTGTGTGTGTGTGTATGCTGTGGTGTGTGTGCACGCGCGTGAACTTTGTAACGACATTGTGTGTGACTCATCGATACAACTGCACAACAAATACTCATTGGTAAATTTCTTACTGTAGTATTTCTCACAAACGCTTCATGAGATCTGCTTCCTTTAAGTCTGTCTGTTGTCTGACGCAGCCGAGGGAGGAGATTAAGGAACGCAGAAAGGCACGTAGAAAAGGTAGGTGGGGAGGACTAGCCTTAAAGGCGCAGTACGACAAAACAGCCCGCTAGTGCAAAAATGTATAAAATTGAATCTTGTAAAAGGTATAATGAAAAATCTGATGGATGTTTTGATCTGAAACTTTACAGACACATTCTTGAGACGCAAAACACTTATATTAAATCTGAAAAAAGGACTAACCTAGGTGCCCTTTAATGTAGATCATGTAAAGGGATGTGTTTCTTTAGTTTTCTTTCACTCATTAGGCAATATAATTTGGAGAATTTGCTGTAAAAATTTGTGACAGCTTTTGTGAATCTCTTTGCAATAAAATTTTATTAAATGTAAAAAAAAAAAGTTGATGGATTATAGTTGATTAGGTGTCAGTTTTACCTGGAAATAAGAAAATTAAAACCTGTTTAAAATGATTTAACATGTATAAACACAATATTTCAGTGAATTTAAGACTTAAAATTTGGAATTTTAAGACATTTTAAAACTTCTTTAGACCCCACGGACACCCTTCATTAACAAAACTAACAACAGTAATTGAAAACTAGCGTTGTCAATAATTTCTAACTTCGATACCAAACCTTGAAAAATATTGATATTCGATACCATTTTTGATAACACGAGAAAAAATTCCACTAAGTTAAATGTATTTGATTTTAGATTTTTTTTAGAGGGCACATATTATGCCCCTTTTTACATTTAAAATAAGTCTCTGATGTCCCTAGAGTGTGTGTGTGAAGTTTCAGCTCTAAAACACCCAACAAATAAAGTTTTATAACTCTTTAAATCTGCCCATTTTAGGCTTTAATCCAACTGAGCCATATTGGTGACTGTCACTTTAAATTCATGGTGAACAAATTATGTTGAACCCTCATGGTTATCTGTTTACCATAGTGCTCTGTGTGTTCGTTGACCTGCGTACTGAAACATCTTGAGGGTAAATTACTGAAATTTCTATATTGCATAGCACAATGTTTTTGAGGCAGGTTAGATATATTAACTTTATAGGAAGGTCAAAGGGCAAAAAAAAAAGACAGATAGTGACCAATATCAACCGATATCGACAACACTTTACTTGGCTGTTTTATTTAATGCATCATTGATATTGAAATGGGGTCAGTTACCAACCTCTTGAAGTTGTTTATACAGGTCTACATGTCTGTCTTTTCGCAAAATTAGTTGGAGTGGTAGCGATGGTACCAATGGTACCGTATACTAATAAAAAAAAATCGTTTTTAAATATTTCAGTGGCAATATATATCAAAATATCAATCTTTTTGACAACACTACTGAAAACACTAACTGAAATAAATAATAATTAGCAAAAATAAATGTCTTTTTTAGAATTCATGAGCTAAATCGTGCTAGAATTCTGTGCTAAACTTGAATTACTAAAACTAAACCCGGA
The DNA here is from genome assembly GCF_903798145.1 of Danio aesculapii. Classification (NCBI taxonomy): domain Eukaryota; kingdom Metazoa; phylum Chordata; class Actinopteri; order Cypriniformes; family Danionidae; genus Danio; species Danio aesculapii. The sequence goes on from NC_079458.1 coordinate 11,261,870, forward strand.
ATGAAATGTATAAAAACTAAATAAAAATGTGCTCACTAAATGAACACTAAAATAAGACATAACATAAACTAAACTGAACATTTAAAAACAATAATAAACTAGTATAACCTTGTTGTAAACATTCCCCTAAAAAATATCCATTTAACTGAAAAGGTGCATGCGTTTGTGGATGACATTTGCTCTGGTCTTCTTGTATCTGATTTCTGTGGGGCCTTTGGAGTCACTGCAGGATGGAGAGCAGACAAATAAAATAATAAAATCTTGAAGAGCCATAATTACACTGAGTGGCCCCAAGTTGGGGCATTAATCATTATAAACAGCCATGACAGAAAAATCAAACCATTGCTGGTTCCCTTCTACTGCATACCCAGTCTAACTGACGCAGTACACCAGAAGAAGAAGGAGAAGAAGAGGGAGAAAGAGAAAAATAAAGAGAGAAGCTGAATTAAAGTATCATTACACACAAAAAATGTTTTATAACTCTTTGAAACTGTCCCTTTTAAGCTTTGGTCTTAAATGAGCCATTTTGGTGACTGTCGCTTTAAATTCAAATGAGATTGTCTTTTCAAAAGAGGGCGGGGGTGCAAATGCCTTTGTGTCAGTATAGTGGCAGATTCAACAACAAGACTAACATCCTATGCTAATTAGGGAGAGATCATCACTAATGGGTGGGGCTTTCCCCCCTCTGATGACACATACAAAGGGAGAATGTCAATCAAAGTGTTTCTGCAGACTGTTTTTATCAAGTGTGATTATAAAAAATAAATAATTGTATCAATGTTTACCATTAGAAGCTGGTTATATGAAGAGAAAAATAAAGAGAGAAGCTGCTCTTGTTTCTCATCTATAGTTCAATGTTTACCATTAGAAGCTGGTTATATGAAGAGAAAAATAAAGAGAGAAGCTGCTCTTGTTTCTCATCTATAGTTCAATGTTTACCATTAGAAGCTGGTTATATGAAAAGAAAAATAAAGAGACAAGCTGCTCTTGTTTCTCATCTATAGTTCACCCAAAAGTGAATATTTTGTCTTCATTTACATGTTACACATATATACATTTATAAAAACTTTCTGGTCAAGACATAAACGATATTCTGAAAGGATTTTTGAACTCTTTGTTTGGAAAATAAAAATTTGAATTTGATTATATTCCTCAAAAAAAATTATGCAGTGATGGTTTGGAACAACATTATATAAACAAATATTTACCAAAAAATAAGAGCATTATTGTTTTCTTCTTATGTAAAGATCACAAGTGAAACACACATGAAACAAAAGTGAAGCACAAAACACAAATTGAACATGATTTTGAAACATTATGTAATTTTTTAAAATAATCTTTTATTTTCTTATACAAATTTTACTAAATTAAATGTTTCATGTTTGTTCCACATTTGTTACAAATGTAATTTTAACATAAAGCTCTACTCCTGTTGTTTTTCCTCTAAGAGAATGATGATAGAATCATTAAATGGACAGTTCTCCCAAAAATTATTGTTTACTCACTATTTACTCACCCTCAAGTCTTTCCACACCTTAAAGAGTTTCACAAAAGATTAACTTTTTTTTTAAGTGTGCAGGAGTCCCATAGAATGTAATAAGTACCAAAACTCCCACAATTCCACAATCATAATCAAAATATAATCACAACATGCATTTGTTTGTTGCGAATGCACTCCCTCTAGTGGCTGCACCTTAAATATGAAGCTTATTAAAAACATACAAGTTTTATTTACATTTAGTCGCCATCTAACAAACACATGAAAAGCATGTGTTGAAACAAACTAAGCTGAACAATCCTAAATAAAATTTTTATTTGTTTAAATTCAGCGCATATAAATTGTTTGCAACCAGTTACCATAAAAAATGTTAATAAATTAAATTCATCTTTTTTTCAGTGTGCAGGAGTCCCATAGGATGTAATATGGACCACAACACCTACAATTCCACACTCAGTCACTGTGTAATGAAAACACGCAATTGTTTGTTGCAAATGCACTCCCCCTACTGGCGGAAATGACATACTGCATCTAAAAATGAAGCTTATTTAAAAAAAATACGCTTTATTTACATTTTTCTTGACATCAAGCATGTGGAAAGCATTTAGTTTCCAACAGCAGCAATGGATGAATTAATGTTGTAATAAATCTTGATAACGGCTGGCGTAATAATATATGTATTGCAATAAAAAAACCATGTCCATATTACCCAACACTATTTGAACATGAATACATGCATGCTTGCTGAGCAATGACTGCAAACGCAACAATGTCTGCTGAGATTTCGGACAAAGATCTTCACGCCTGCTGTAATCCTCTCTTCACGGCTGTCACTAAAAATCCAAGCAACCTTGAATCCATGACAGCGTCCCAGAGACACATCTGTAGTCGCAGAACCTTGATAAACCATGTGACAATTTTCTTCCCTCCAGTGAAAAGGACTCTGAGGCACAATGCGACACAACGGCCTTTCATTCCACTAACTCGTCTGAATAGAATTCAGCTTCGGTTTAAAAAAAAAAAAAAACTCTTTAAGTTTCAAGGCCTCATGCTGCTTAAAACAAGAAAGAGGAACAGTTCTGGAATAGAGGCAAGCGTGACATTCACTGAATCATGGAAAATGAATGTTGGTTTTGTTAAAATTGATTCGAATCTCATGCTGTCGATAAACCCACTGACTTTGGGACACAATACCTTTCAAAGAAAAGGAAAAAAAGACAAATTAATCTAGAGCTTTACTACACATAAACTCAAAATATTATTTTTGCTGTTTGTTAAAACTACTTATTAGCCAGCGTCAGGACGTAGACACACAGGGGCGCTGTTTTTGAACATGTCACTGTATACAAATAGATCACCTCAAAAAGAACACGAGTGATTCTGACAAACTACACATTAGTCTAATGCTACAACAGAAAATGCTTATTATATGGAGTACATATCATCGTAATAACAAGACACACACGCATCCACTACTATAAATCATGGTTTATTTTGAAAGTTAAGAGACCTCAGAAAAACATCCTGTCGAGCACATTTAGTCGAACGACACAATAGTGTTGAATTATGAATGGTTATTCAATTGTTTATGTCACTGTTTCTTTCAGGACCTATTGTATACATTGTTTTACTATGTTATGTACAGTTGAAGTCAGAATTATTAGCCCCCCTGAATTATTAGCCCCGTTTATTTTTTTTTCCGTAATTTCTGTTTAACGGAGAGAAGATGTTCTCAACACATTTCTAAACATAATAGTTTTAATAACTCATGTCTAATAACTGATTTATTTTATCTTTGCCATGATGACAGTAAATAATATTTTATTAGATATTTTCAAGACACTTCTATACAGCTTAATGTGACATTTAAAGGCTTAACTAGGTTAATTAGGTTAACTAGGCAGGTTAGGGTAATTAGGCAAGTTATTGTATAATGATTCTGTAGACTATCGAAAAAATATATAGCTTAAAGGGGCTAATAATTTTGTCCTTAAAATGGTGTTTAAAAAATTAAAAACTGCTTTTATTCTAGCCAAAATAAAACAAATAAGACTTTCTCCAGAAGAAAAAATATTATCAGACATACTGTGAAAATTTCCTTGCTCTGTTAAACATTATTTGTTAAATATTTTAAAAAGAAAAAAAAATGAAGGGGGCTAAAAATTCTGACTTCAACTCTATGTGTAATGTTACTTAAGAAGCTAAAACGACACAATTTTTAGGTTTGACTGGTTCAGCCACAAAATTCTTAACCACACCCCTCCTACCGTTAGTTTGCTTTGAGGGAATTATGCGCAAAAATAAAGCCCCGCCCCTTACTTAATATTCAGTTTCAGTTGGAAGTAGGGGGAGAACAGGGACGAAAGTAACAGTTTTCACAAAAACCTCAATTTAAAAGATTTTTAGCAGAAATATACTTATATTCTGTGGTTATTAAATCATAAATTAAGTGTGGTCTATCAATATCAGGTGTTATTTTGTATCAGTGCAGATCAGCTCCAATATAACTTCACTTTAAACAAAAGTTGTACATTGTTACTTTTGACCCCATCAGCAAGGACGAAAGTACCACAGGTGGGTCAAAAGTAACACAACAATATTAGCTAGATTTACAGGTTTAATCTTGTTAATTTTAAACATATCTGACTGACCTTGTTAATGTTCACTGTATTAGCATACTTAACATATTTTTTAAATAGTAAACATATTTTGTCCTTTATTTTTCCCCAAAAAAATTAAACATAATTTTCATTTTAGATTTCAGTTCCAGGCAATGCCGTGGCGCAGAGGTTAGCACAATCGCCTCACAACAAGAAGGTCGCTGGTTCGACCCTCAGATGGGTCAGTTGGCATTTCTGTGTGGAGTTTGCATCTTTTCCCAGAGTGTTCACATGGGTTTTCTCCGGGTGCTCCGGTTTCCCCCACAGTCCAAAGACATGCGGTACAGGTGACAATGGGTATGCTAAATTGGCCATAGTGTATATGTGTGATTGAGTGTGTATGGATGTTTCCCAGTGATGAGTTGCAGCTGGAAAGTCATCCGCTGCGTAAAACATGTGCTGGATAAGTTGGCGGTTCATTCCGCTGTGACGACCCCAGATTAATAAAGGGACTAAAAACTCGTACACACCAGGATGCTTTTCATTTGCGTTTATTGTCAGCGTTTTTTCGGATTCAAACCCAAGCGATTTTAATGGCATCGAGCATAAAAGTATGCAAAATCACTCCTTGACGTTAGCTGGCGCTACACAACTTTAAGCTTCTGACACCCGTTTGTAACACAGAAGAAGAAGACAGAAAGTTGACACACTTGTTGTTAAAGTTACTGTTGATTTGAACAAGCATGGACGGTTCAAGTAGCAGCTCCAGCTCTAGCAATGAAGAAATGATTATTGTTCACCAGCACTCCACGTTCATATCGCCTCTGGGCATCTTTTTCAATGTGCGCTCGCATTGACAGTTTTGCGCTTGATCGCCTCCAAGTGCTGTTTACTGTAACTTCAGCAGCTGCACGTAAACAAAAGTGCCAATCTGATTGGTGGAGAACGTTTGGACGCGGCACGTCAAAACAAAAAGGCGTTTCTTAAAAAATGACACTTTTACGCCTGGTGTTTTGCGCGTTGGTCTGCACCATCATTTTGGCGCCCTTTATTTAGTCACGAGGCGTTAAACGTCAACGGAAAATGTGAGCAATAAGAGTCCTGGTGAGCACGAGCCTTAAGACGAAAAGAAAATGAACGAATGACATTTCAGTTCCATCAAATGTTTCAAAAGCAACCCAACAATGCAAAATGTTACAATTTTCTATAATATTTGAATTTTTATTTTATTATTATTAGCGATATGCATTAATCTTGTAAAACATATAAGTCAAAACACTGAAAACTAATGAGGAAGTCAAAATTAAGCATGGCTATTAGCAGTGGGACAAGAATAACAGTGTTACTTTAGTCCTCTTAGGAACTCTTGCCATTTCAATCTGATTTACTTTTAAACTGAAAAACTCAGACGTTTCAAACTCAAGGATGTGTTACTGCACTAAATAACCTGTAGACGATCAATAGTGTGACACATGAAAAGAGAAACGAAACTTGTAATAAGGAAAAAACTGCTACAATAATTTACTTCTTGCACTTAAAAACAGAAATTCGTACCTAACCGCGGGACACAGTTCCGAAATCAGCTGATGTTTGGCAGCTCCATCAAGGGTTGCATGTTGAATGTGCTGTTATTGCCTGTAAATAAAATGTTGTCTGGGCTTCGAGAAAACCGCTTTGTTACTTTCGCCCCACGTTACTTTCATCCCGCTCTCCCCTACACCAACATACTGAAATAAAGTCTCAGCAACCTCCATTTTAGACAGACTTTAAGGTCTTTCACATTTTCTTTCATAACAAAGCTTGTTTTTATTGCTATTTGAAATGCAAAAACTTCAAAGATTTGGTTTATATCTTAAAACAAGTCAGAATTGTGATAGAGGTTTATATGTAGTGTTTTTGTAGGCTCTGCAGAACATGATTGCAACCCTCTAGAAGTGCATGGGATCAGTTGGCCTGAAAGAGACTTAATAAATTAAAGTCAGAACGGAGGATATTAACCCTGTTTGATGAATGAACAGGGATATTGTCTGTCAGCTCGGTCATTAGTTCTTTTCACCAATTACTTTTCGAGGTGCGAAGGGAAGTCACAAGCGCAGGCCCGTGGGTTTCCTTCGCGGACGCCGAATCAACCAACAAACAAGTCTGAAATTAGAGCATGCAATATATTCCTCACCCTCAGCGATTGGGTTAAACATGCGCTTGGACGTAATTGTTATTGGATTGAGGGTTTGGGAACTGACTTTGATTCATTATCTTAAATGTGTAAAGTGCTAAGATTATAACCTTTGGGAATGGTTTCATACACTGATATTCCGAAAAACTAAAAACTGAATGAATTGTGAATTGCTACATGTGAATTAAATGTAAACTTATTGTAATATTATTTAAGTATGCTTGATATTTTGAAGCAATTCCGGTTTTTAAAAGGTATAGAGTTAAAATATGATTATTTCAACCTAATTAATGTTTAAAATATGGACTTTTTTTTTTTAATAGGTTTAAATTTAACCTAAAACTTGGGTTTGTCAATATGTGACCCAATTTGGGTATAATATAATATAATATAATATAATATAATATAATATAATATAATATAATATAATATAATATAATATAATATAATATAATATAATATAACATAACATAATAACATAACATAACATAACATAACATAACATAACATAACATAACATAACATAATATAATATAATATGATATAATATAATATGATATAATTAATAATTAAACAACTAAAAAATTTTAAGATATATTTTAAATAATATATATTTTTTTATTACGTCTCTTGGAATATAAATAAATAATTATTAGATATAAACAAAATGTATAATGTACCTAAATATTTTAAGCATTTTTAATACATTTAAAACACAATACATTAATATTGCATTCAATATAATAATTATATTTTATTATATAGTTACATTAAGTAAAAGCAGAGTAAAACTAAACAAAATAAAATAATTTTACCCCTGACATGGTTTGATAACAATAATTCATATCATAAAAAAAATCATAGCATTAAAATGAGTAATTATTTTACATTAAATAATATAATATAATATAATATAATATAATATAATATAATATAATATAATATAATATAATATAATATAATATAATATAATATAATATAATATAATATAATTTTATTAATAATTAAACAACTTGGAAATTTTAAGATATTTATTTATTTATTTATTTTTACAATACATTTTGAATTAAAATGAACATCTTTTGGAATATAAATAAATATTTACAAAATATGAACAAGATTAATAATATAGTTTACAGATTTTAATCATTTTTAAAAATAATTTTAAAACACAATACATTACTATTGCATTAAATACATTAATTAAAATGTATTATATATTTATATTAATTAAAAGTGGAATAAAACTAAACCAAATATTTTTACCCCTATAATAATAATAATAATGATAGTAATAATAATAATAATAATAATAATAATAATAATAATAATAATAATAATAATAACAATAATAATAATAATAATAATAATAATAAAATAATTATAAAAATAATTATAATTATAATGATAATGATAATGATAATGATAATAATAATAATAATAATAATAATAATAATAATAATAATAATAATAATAATAAAAATAATGGTAATGATGATAATAATAACAACAATAATAGAAAAATTAATTAATGCTAATAAAAATAACAATAATAGAAAAATGTTATAATAATAATAATAATAATAATAATAATAATAATAATAATAATAATAATATAAAACACTAAAATCAAAGAATAAGTTTCCTGTAAAGTCAACAGTACATGTAAAAACAGTCTAAAACTTCAAACACAACATAACATGCTCAATGTGTGCCAAATGCTGGCCTAAAGCCACAAAGCAAATGTGGTACAAACATGTTCTGATCTCATTCACACTTTTTTTTTATTTCTACATTTCTTTTAATAAACAACTTCAATCTTGATTCCATTTAAAGATGAAAAAATCAGACCCTTAAACGAAAGTGTCTGCTGGACTCGCTCGGGCGCTTTTAGAGGTTCATCATCCAACATCTACTCGACATTAAAAGCCAACAAACACATCCTGCATGCTTAATAAAACTATATGAAGCCATTTAAATCGCTGACATAAAGATTTAGCAGGCTGCACTTCAAATAGAGCAGAAAGCGTGGCGTTTGGCTCCCTGATCATCCATCGACACTCACCAAAACATGAAGACAAAAAAAAAAAAAACAGCAACAAACAACACTCATTCACCCAGTGTCGCAAAAATAAAGTGCTCAAAGACAGGATGAGTTTGATCAAATTAGTGGACTAAAGAGATCTGTGAGGCACAACTTATTTGCCCTTCCAGCCGTGCAAAAGGTAGTAAGGGTCGCTTTGATCGGCCAATTAAAATGGGGATATTTATAAATGTAAACAAGCGGCTGAAACTAATGAGCCAGGCCGATTGGACTTTTGCTTTCCTTTTTTTTTTTCTTTCAATGCGCGATCAGCAGCACCTCTTGCTAATTTGCTTGTTAAATAAACACAAATCGCTGAACTGTGACTGTTGTTCTACGTCAGGATTGTCTAGTTGTTGTCTTCTATTGTGTTTGGCTTTTATTTATTTCATTTATTTATTTTTTTTATACAGACTAAGTGGTAAATAAACTTGCACTCGACGTCTGCTCCATTTCCTGGTTTGTAATTTATTCATGTTATATGAAAGGAAACAGAATAGATGATTGTTTACTGTTTTTCCCAATGTTTTATTTCTTATGTTTGGTTGTTTTTTGGCCTATATACAGTGCTCAGCATATATAAGTACACCCCTCACAAATCGATCTTTTAAATTCATATTTTTAATAAGCTATACAATATTATATTTGTGCATATACATTAGATTAGTCAGTACTGAAGCCAAATCGGGCCAAAGCTTATCTTACAAAATAACTTATGATAACGGTCTAAAAACTAGTACACTTTAACATATATGTTATAGAAAAATATTAAATACAAATTTAAAAAAGAGGGAAAATAAAGAGAAGCAAAAAATGTACAAATTTTGTTCAAATTTTATAGGCTGTGCTTTTTTGGCAATATTTTGCTTAAATTTAATTGTATTTTCTTTCAATTTCTAAATATGTTTGGTGACTAAAATAGTATTTTAATAAATATATCTGTTTGTGTTTAAATGCACCAAAATATATTGCCTATATTCACTGAGAAATGGATAAAAATATTCATTTTCAAAATGGGGTGTATTCAATTGTGCTGAGAACTGTAAGTCAAATTCTTGATTATATAATTTTGAGTTCAACTATGTGCATTATTCATTCATTCACCTATAGCGCATGTCTTTGGACTGTGGGGGAAACCGGAGCACCAGGAGGAAACACACCAACACGGGGAGAACATGCAAACTCCACACAGAAATGACAATTGACCCAGCCGGGACTCGAACCAGCGACCTTTTTACTGTGAGGTGACAGTGCTAACCACTGAGCCACGGTGTCGCCCACTATGTGCATTAATAATATTAATAATAATAATAATAAAGCAAATATTGCAATTAAACATACAAATAAAAGACGTGTATTTATATATACATATTAATAAATGCGTGTAAAATTGTACATATGAAAGTTGGATTCTACATTGAAATAAAAAATAATGACAAAAGTGTACATTTTATTTTAATTTTAAATTCTCCATGCAAACTTTGTGTGTAAAACTCACTATTGAGTGTTCTCACGAATTTTCACCAATAACAAAACTGGTTTGCAAATAAAGCATAATAAATAAAAAGCATAATAAATAATAGACTGTGGGATATAAAGTTGTAAGATAAAGAAAAAAACTGGATTTGTAAAAAATCTGAATGGCAAGATTTAAACAGAACTATGAGATTTTTCAGAGTTTTCTTCCAGAATACAACTTTACAACATCTTGTACTTCTGAAAATAATAGCAGATATAATAATAGATATAAAATCTCAAAAACTCATAAACGTGAGAAATAAAATGAGAGACATCAACTCCAAATTCTGCCTTTTTTTTCTTGCTAGTTTTCTAGCAACTGTGAAAAATCTCAGTCTCAATTATGAGATCCAAAAATTGAACACTTTTTCCACAGTTAACAAATCTGCCTTCTTTTCCTCAGAATTATGACACAAAAATATTTTGACCTGGCTTTCGTATATTTTTCGAGTTCAGATGCAAAAACCTCTAAGTCAGTGATCTCAAACTCAATTCCTGGAGGGCCACAGCTCTGCATAGTTTAGCTCCAACCACCTCCAACTCACAATAGTTTTTAGTAGTCTTGAACAGCTTGATTAGTTGGATGGGCTGTGATTGATTAGGGTTGGAGCAAAACTGTGCAGAGCTGTGGCCCTCCAGGAATCGAGTTTGAGACCTATGCTTTAAGTGCTGTCAAAAATCAATTTCATTTTCATTTTCATCGAAAATTAGCATTATTCTCAGCCTCCTTTGTTCATGCTGAGCTATTTCACCATGAAGACCATGAAAAGAACTTATTCTTTATGTCATAAAAGTGAAATTATTGAAACCACACACAGGAGCCTAATAAAAATGCTCATTTTAGAAGAAAATTTGATCTTTTTTTTGTCTCTGCACTCGAGATTTTATAATATAAATATAATATAAATATAATAATTTGTTTAGTTAACAAAATAAACTACTATATATGGTTTACAACTTAAAAAAGATGCAAATACACATAACATATGACTTTTATTTTATAATCTTTCCCCTTTTTAATTTCTGGTCGATCTATTTTTAGCCTTTTATCTTGTTGTAAAGAGCCTGCACCGCTCTATGGCTTGGTCTCCCAGAGGAAAGTGATAAATGTGATCTTCTGTCCATTTATTGTCGAGATGTGGCCGTTGCGCAGAGCTTACGGAAGCGGCGCGGTGTTTTTTTCTAAAAGTAGCGTATTTCCCCTTTGACATTTGCTGGATTGATGCTGCGGCAGGATTCAGTTGAAGCAGCAGTGATTGAACAGTGACGGCGGCTCTATTGATTAGATGACAGCACAGATTGAGGGATTCGCCTTGTCGTGTATCACGTCTCGCCGTTTCAGCCTCTTATCAGGATCACCCCAAACAAAATGCCACAGTTTACACGCGATATCATTCTCCATTTGCACTGGCTCCTGAGAAAAATAATTAAATAATAGAAATGAAGCTGACAGCAGGGGAAAAAAATACATAAATCGGAGTTGTTTTTGCGCTGATTGTTGGAGATGATTATTTTTAATGTTGCTTTGGAAGTAGATCTGTACTGAAAAGTTATACTTCTAAAAGTTATAGTACTGTTGAGTTAAAATCTGGACTGACCAGACAACCAAAGAACCAAAAAAAGATTCAATGAATGAATGAATGAATTAAAACAATTACACACACAAACTCTGTCTGTCTCTGTCTGTCTGTCTGTCTGTCTGTCTGTCTGTCTGTCTGTCTGTCTGTCTGTCTGTCTGTCTGTCTGTCTGTCTGTCTGTCTATATATCTACACTCTCTTAGATAAAAATAAAACTATATAAAACTAAAAAATATCAAAATATAAACAAACATTTTGTCAAATATGTACACAAATATGTGTTATGTGAATAAAAATATTTATTTTGGATTTGATTAGTTGTGATTAATCAAAATTTCAATAAAATGTGAATGTTTATGTATAATGAGTGCAAAAATTTGACCAATTTGCACTCCTTATTCAACATATAAATTTATATTTAATTAAGATTTTTTTATTGTTTATATTTATATAAAATATTTTATTTATAATTATGTATTGTTTTAATTTGAATTTTTACACTTTAATTTTCAATTCATAAATACGTCCATGCATACAATAATTACCTGTACAATTAAATGTTCACATATCTGCCTTTATAAGTGAACTAAAAACAATTAATGGGACAACAAAAATCCTCATATTTAGCACGAACTTTAGTATAAGATGTTATTCACTACCTGACATGTCAAAATAAAATAAAAAAGTAGAATGCAACAAATTTGCTTTGATTGTGACCTTGAAAAATCGCTTTTAAAGATGGCATATTTCCAGGTAGAATTAAAAATGTATCTATTACATAAATACAAATTAGTTGCAGTTAATGTAAATTTAAATAAAATGTAAATGTTTATGTTAGAATGAGTGCAAATATTATATAAATTTGCACTCATAATACATATAAATGTACATTTAATTAATCATATCTATTGTTTATATTTATTTAAAATTTTTAACGTATAAATGAAATATATGTATTGTTTTTTATTGTAATTTATTTATTTTTACACTTTAATTTTGAATTCATAAATAGTTACTATTAAATAAGTTTCACAACTTTAAAGATCGCATGTCTATTAAGCCTCATTTACACTATGAGCGACTCGCAGTAGCAAAGCGGCAAATCGGCAAAGCGACAAGCAACCGTTCATTTTAACGGAGAGTTATCGACTTCCGGCGACCTTCATCTATGGGAGCGACTGCACTGTAATTTTGAATACTTAGGGCCCTATCATACATCAGGCTCAATAAGGTGCAAGACGTGTTTGGCACGATTTGTTGCTATTTTCAGCACAACCCTAATTTTCCTGCTTTGTGCTACGTTGTTTAAATAGCAAATCCATTTGTGTTGCTTTGTGAACTCATGGGTGTTCTGGTCTATAAAGGAGGTGTGTTAAGGCGCATTGTGGGCACGTTGCTATTTTGAGGAACTGAAATAGACTGCTCAATTGACCAGCTGAAAGCAGTTAGTTAGTTGTGCACCTTAAATGCATACACATTGTTTAATACACACAGGATGTACTGTACAGCAGTACACAAATATCTTTACAAATAAGAAAGAATTAAAGCATTAAAATATAACAAAAAATATTATTTTCTACATAAATATAAAAACCACTGCCTATATGCCTCATCTTAGGGGGCTTTTTCAGTTTATTTATGACAATTTGCATCTGTATAATGTTGTTAATATTATAAGCAGTATTATTTATTGTATGCATTTTTATGTTTGTTTTAATAAAAACAAGTTTAGATTTGTCCACCTGTCGGGTTTGGGAGATGTATGCATCACCATATGGGGCATAAGAACAGGACATGTGCTTGTGTTTTTTGATCACTTTGATATTATTGTTTATTTATTTGTTTGCTGGAAATTCGAATTGAATTTAGAAATAATTTTAAAACAAATCTTTGTACTGAAAAAAATTAAATATGTAGGCTAATTGATGTCTTCAGTGGAGTGAGTTTCCACCATTTCCTTACTCCACGGAAGTAAAGGAGTAAAGTAAAGAGTAAAAGTAAAGTAAAGAGAAAGTAAAGAGGGCAAATAAAGGAGACTCATTCTTCATCCTCGCTGCAGATGGTGTTTAACTCTTTTCTCGATAGTGAAGAGTTCAGTTTTTCCACTTATAAAGTCCGCCAAGTAAATATCAAATGCAACATGGCATAACACAACTGACTCTTAAAGGGAACGGGAGATGAGACTCTGATTGGTTTAATGCACGTTATGCTCAAAACACACCCATATCTCATTAAGAGAATAAGCACAACCTTGTTAGATCATGCGCTGGGGCGCAAAATGTATCTTTCCATCCTTAAATCCATCCTTTTTCTATCCTTCCATCCTTCCTAGATCATTAAAATAGAGCTCATAAATCCATACATGCATTATTCACCTGCACAGTTAAATTTACACCTATCTGCCTTTATAAATTCTCATATTTAGCGTGTCTTCCTAAATTAAACATATTTACAAATTAATATTCAATAACTGATATGAACAGTTAAAATGTAAGAAAAAAAATTTACTTTGTGACCTTGGGAAAGTGCAGAATTGAAAAAATCTCTTTCAATTTTATTTCAACTTTAAAGTTTGCTTATTTCCAGCTAGAACTTAAAAAAAAAAGACAGAAGAAAAAAATAAAAAAAGAAAAAAGAAAAAATATCTCAGATTTCAAGCTCGCCACCATAAATCACAAAAGCAAGTGTAAAAGCATCGTGGCCAGGATTGGGTACAGTCACAGAAAGCATTTTTGCAGGTCTCCTTGAGGGCGACACTGTTTGCTGTCAGCGAATCGCAGGCTAAATGAGAGACCCCTGCACAAACGACAAGAGCCCCCAGTTTGCCAAAAACCCCCAATTCTGTCAGTCTTTACTTCCATCGGCTCTCCGTGTCATGTTAACCGCCAGTCACTGCCAGCACGCCAATTACACAGCCAGGTTTTCTAAAGCAAACCACACACTTTCTCCATCTCCCTCTCTGTGTTTTAACAAAAAAAAGAGAAGAAAAACACAGAGAGCGACTTCCACAAGACTCGCTGTGCAAGCTTACCCTAATTAACCATCAGCTTAATTAGACAATTTACTGTGTAATTAGCAGGCAATTAGTCAACACCTCTCAGATCGTAGTGACTGCTTTGACAGACCCACTTTTCCGATGCTGATTTCTGGAGCCGGAAAAAAAAGCGCCATCGTTGTTTATTTTCTCCTCCCTTTCCCTTAATGTGCGCCAACTGCACAGACGCAGCGCGAAATCACGGCTGACGAGACCGAAGACGTGTCTTCGTGAAATGGGAGGTGTACGGTAAAATAGGTGCGAGATGTCAGATGTTGCTTCATGAGAGTTTTTTCCTGAGAGTTTTCTCTGAGGGGGGAAAAACTAGTCTGTGATTAAACAGGAGGCGTGAGGACAATGATTACACATTTTCATAAAGCAATCATGAGGTAGCACTCGGTCAAAAAACATCATCAATTGGCTAACAGAGAAAGTCGTTTAATAATGTCACGTCTCAAGGAAAGCACGTTATGAGACTTGAACTGGATTTGTAGGTTTGTCAAATGTTTTCAGAGTGTTATTGTCAGTTTTAAGGGGAGATTCTTTGAATCTAAAAACAAAAGAAAGGACTTTTAAGTCCCTTTTAAGGTGCAACAACCCCTTTTTTTGCACGGTGCAGTGCAACCCCTTTTTTTTTCAATGGGCAGACATCAAATTCACAAAAACTGATGGTCAAGATTAAGTTTCATATTTTGGACTCACCAATGAAATTTAACATCATCTGTGGCATAAATTGTGTATTTAAACCATCGAATCAAACACTTGCATCCCAATTCGCATACTTACACTACGTTCTAAAAGTATGTACTTTATTTTGAAGAAAAAGAACATACTTTTCATACAACCTAGCTTTCCCATGTGGTCTCCCATCCAGGTATTGACTGGGCCCTGCTTAGCTTCAGTAGGCGACCATGTGAGAGTTGAAGAGAGCTAGCTAATGACCAATCATCGGCAATCTTTGGGACATACTACTTTCTCGTTAGCGGATCGTTATGCTGCTTAGTTACGTCTTCTGTCAATCATCTCGACACATTGTCCACATTTCTTTCATATTTAATTATGCACCATATTGGAGATGCAAAATCAAGTTGATCTGCCATTAATGGGTCTGTCATGCAAAAAAATTTCCACAGGTCTTTTGATAATTATGTATTCAGAAGTATGTGTGTGTTCACAAACACATCTTTACATACGTAAGTTCACATTGTTGTTGCAGATGAAATATAACGTGAAAAATTCCTTTTAAATATATTCTAGTTGGCTAGATGTTATTTAACAGTCATTCAAACAACTTTACTAAAGCCTTTCTACATGATGGGTTTCACGCGTCCGCCATGTTTGTAGTTTGTGTACACCTTTCCCTGAGTTTGTAGATCTAATCGTCCAATGTGCAAAGTATTATGGGCAATATCAGCAGTTGGAGTACAGACTATTCTACACTTCAGATTTTTTATGTAAATAGTACACCTTCTGGGAACCTTTGGCATACTCTTTTCAACATACTAGTATTTGGGACATACTAATTATATTTTAACATCATTACACTCTCTCAAACTCTTATTTTTCCTCATTTACTCTTTTCTACAACCTGTATGAATGTGTTTGTGTTAGGTGTTAGTTTAAGTTAGATTAGTCAATAAAGTTTCATTCTGTATTAAGAAAGGTGCCTGTGCATATTTATTAATCTAATGCCTTAAAAGGGAAATGAAGCACTCAGTCAAGTTAACCTTATTTTGTACACTGAATTGCACTTTAATGAAAATATATAAAACAAACTCGATTAATGTAAGCATTTAGCAGAAAACAACGTGTTTTACTATAGATTTTAGACATAGGGCGCAGCCATCTTGGAAAGTCGCTGTGTCTGACGTCATGGGGTTGGTTGAGTTTCTCCCTCTGAACAGAAACAATGGAAGTAAAGGAGACTGTAAAGCCTAATTTAACCCAATGTTAGAAGTTGTGGACGTGGAGCTGCTGCAAATACAAGCCTCAGATGTGTGTCTAAGATAAAAGTATAGATATTTATTCTATTTTTCTTTTTGCCCTTTTAATTACCAATCATTTGATGCGCTTTGATTCACTCTCTGTATTAATCTGCCTGACAGCCTGTCTGGGTTTCCACCATGATTGTAACGGACTGAACACAGAGACTGGGAAGCCTAATTTAACCCAATGCATGAAGTTGTGGACGAGCACCACAGAGCTGCTGCAAACACAACAAATACAGGCATTTAAGTGTCTTCAGTTGTGTCTTTTTCTTTTGTTAATACTGTTCGTTTGATGCACTGTGATCCTCCAGCGCTGCCTGATGAGGGCATTTACATTCAGACTAATGCAACAATTAAAGTCATACATGACTTCACACTTTACTAAGTCACATCTGTGTGGGTTATGTCAAGACATATTCCCTTATCAAGTCGATCAACTCGATCTCTCAACATGTATGAAGAATAAAAACCTGCCATAAGAAACACCGCGCTGATCTCAGTTTGGTTTGAACACGAGCAGAGGTGAGGGAGGGTAGCAGTGAAAAGTGAAAGTATCCGCCCCTATTACATCAGTAGTGATGCTGCCTGGGGTTTCAACTAGGTCCGGTGGTGATGTAATAGGGGCAGGTTAACTGAGTGCTTCATTTCCCCTTTAAACTTCCATCTTGTTACCCTGCTTAAACATAAATGGGTTTTAATTTTGATAGCAAAAGCTGTAGTTGAAGTCAACTGTCTGTTCGAACAATTGCTGGACAATTCGTTTGCTTGGATTTAAAGAGTCGATTCTTTTGAAGCCCCCTTCAAATTAATCTTCAATTCACATTGAGCTAATTTGCTGCTTACAGTTGAAGTCAAAATTATGCATAATATTTTACTAGATATGTTTCAAGATACTAGTATTCAGTTTAAAGAGCAATTTAAAGGCTTAACTAGGTTAATTAGGTTAATTAGGCAAGTTAGGGTAATTAAGCAAGTCATTGTATAATGATGGTTTGTTCTGTAGACTACTGAAAATAAATAGCACTTAAAGGGCTCATAATATTGACCTTAAATTGCTTTTACAAAATTTTAAACTGTTTTTATTCTAGCCGAAATAAAACAAATAAGACTTCCTCCAGAAGAAAAAATATTATAAGAAATACTGTGAAAAATTCCTTGCTAGACATCATTTGGGAAATATTTGAAAAAGAAAGAGAGGGCTAATAAACTTCAACTGTATATAGAGAGAGGGATCCACCATGCACTGTAAATACTGTTAACCTTAGCGAGCAGCATTAATTAGGTTTGTTAAGGGTGTGTGTCTATGTAGATAGAGTTGTGCTAGTATCTCTCTCTCTCTCTCTCTCTCTCTATTTCTCTGTCTCACAGCAGGCCAGCATGCAGCAATGGGAGGCTATCCATCTCTCCGCTTTAACTCTGTCACAGTGCTGGAAGTGCAGAAATGGCTGTGTCACTTCCAAATACTCTCAGGGGGCCCCATCCCAGAATTCTCTCCTGCTGGTGTGAAATGGAAATGAGCCTGAATACAGTGCATGCTGGGCCGTGCCAATCTCCAGCTACAGCGAGCGCTCTAGAGGAACAGAAACAGCCCTGCTTAGCACTAGTGAAGAGAAATGAATAGACATGTTTTATTTCTTCTTCATTTAACACATTCATCATCAAACCGTTCTGCATTTAATCAGGCAAAATGAGGAAAAAGAAAATCGGATGACAAATTTACTGACAAACTAGTTAATGAAATCTATGAAACTATTATTATTATTATTATTATTATTATTATTATTATTATTATTATTATTAGTAGTAGTAGTAGTAGTAGTAGTAGTATAAAATAATAATAATAAAAATAATAACACTAAGTATTATTATTATTATTATTATTATTATTATTATTATTATTATTATTAGTAGTAGTAGTAGTAGTAGTAGTAGTAGTAGTATAAAATAATAATATAATAAAAACAACACTGAGTAGTATTATTATTATTATTATTATTATTATTATTATTATTATTAGTAGTAGTAGTAGTAGTAGTAGTAGTAGTAGTAGTAATATAAAATAATAATAATAATAATAACAACACTAAGTATTATTATTATTATTATTAGTAGTAGTAGTAGTAGTAGTAGTAGTAGTAGTATAAAATAATAATAATAATAATAATAATAATAATAATAATAATAATAATAATAATAATAACAACACTAATTATTATTATTATTATTATTATTATTATTATTATTATTATTATTATTATTATTATTATTATTATTAGTGGTAGTAGTAGTAGTAGTAGTAGTACAAAATAATAATAATAATAATAATAATAATAATAATAATAATAATAATAATAATAATAATAATAATAATAATAATAATAATAATAACACTAAGCATTATTATTTTTATTATTATTATTATTTTTATTATTATTATTATTATTAGTATTAGTAGTAGTAGTAGTAGTAGTATAAAATAATACTAATAACACTAAGTTTTGTTATTATTATTATTATTATTATTATTATTATTAGTAGTAGTAGTAGTAGTAGTAGTAGTAGTAGTAGTAGTAGTAGTATAAAATAATAATAATAATAATAATAATAATAATAATAATAATAATAATAGTAATAATAATAACACTGAGAATTCTACTTCTTCTTCTTCTTCTTCTTCTTTTTCTTATTCTTATTCTTATTATTATTATTATTATTAACCAATTAATTAATTGTTATTTACTTAATTATTTTCATTTATTCATTTATTTTTATTTGAATTAACATTTATTTATTTATCTATTTACTTATTTTTATTTATTTATTCATTTATGTATTTATTTATTTTTGTTTTATTTTGTTTCCCACCTACTGACTTGCTGAATTTACTAAATGACATTTATTGCATATTTCTTTATTTATTTCTTTATTTATTTATTTATTTATTTATTTATTTATTTATTTATTTATTTATTTATTTATTTTGTATTTATTTATTTTGTATTAATTGATTTATTTATTCGATTTAATTGTATTTATTTACTTATTTTAATTTTAATTAATTAATTTGTTTATTTTTATTTATTTGTTTGTTTGTTTATTTTAAATTTTTCTATTTATTTATTTATATTTATATTCATTTATTTATTTACTTATTTCATTCATTCATTTTCGTTTCGGCTAAGTCCCTTTATTAATCTGGGGTCGCCACAGCGGAATGAACCGCCAACTTATCCAGTTGCCCTTCCAGCTGCAACCCATCACTGGGAAACATCCGTACACTCTCATTCACACCCATACACTACAATTTAGCCTACCCAATTTACCTATACCGCATGTCTTTGGACTTGTGGGGGAAACTGGAGCACCCGGAGGAAACCCACACCATTACAGGGAGAACATGCAGACTTCACACAGAAATGCCAACTGACCCAGCCGGGGCTCGAACCAGCGACCTTCTTGCTGTCAGGTGATTGTGCTATCCACTGCGCCACCATGCTAACTTACTTATTTTATTTGTATTTATTTATTCATTTATTTATTTTATTTTTTATTTAGTTACTTTATTACATTTCTCTTAAATAACTACCTTCAAGACAAGACTGAAGTCCCGAGACCGAAGCGAATCTACCATCAGAAAACAAACACTGCATGCAAATAAATAAAAATCAAGTCTATTTCACAGCAGAATGACTCGGAGCTGATGAGAACAAACCGGACAGAATATCTCATTATCCCACCCTGAGACCTGTAGCCCTTAAGCGCACGAAACGCTCATTTACACAGTCACCGGCGCTACCTATTAAACACTCCAAGCGTAAGAGGGTGTGTGCGCGTGTATTGCGAGGTTGGCGACCTTTAGCCTTTCTCTTCTTGATAAAAAATGCTGCAGTTGATTAAATCCCACTCACTAATTAGCAGAGAGACATACAAAGCCATGCAGAAGATACCGAGAGAGAGAAAGCGACAATGGGACACATCACACCTCATCTGTGTTACCATGGAGCTTCATCCAACGTTTCTCATTAAATTAAAAAAGACGTACAGTAAATGTGTGTGCGCGTGTGTTTGTGTGTGTGTGCGTGTGTTTGCGATGGCTTCCCCGCGCAATTCTTTTTATTTTATGTGTGTTTAAAAAGTTGAAAATCAGTCTTAATGCGTCTTCATATTTAGTTCATTCAGATTGCCCACTAAATCCTCCTACGCCGAGGTGAGAAGGCACGTTCAAGAATAGACTGATGTGCGGAGAAAGTTTTGCAAGTTAAAGAGTTGAAGAGCGGTGGGTGGAAGTCTGCCAGGTCAACAGCAGTGATTGCTTATTCTTATGGGTTAAAAAGTGTTGAAAATCGCACGTGAAGGAATACTAGCAGGGGAGCATAGAAGAACTAGCAACTACAGGCCTTTTAGGGTGTTGATTGGCTGGGAACTGGTACAAATGATGTTAACCCTGGGTGTATTGCCTGAAAACAGCTTACTGTAACTTACTGTTAAATCAACCGTGGACTGTGGGAGAAACTAACTAGCCGTGTGAGATCGTGAAGAACATTTTAGTGTTTATGAAGGGAGTGGAATTTTTTAAGGAGTAGTTTTGTTCTTAATTATATGTATGAATTTATGGAGTGGTACAGTACGGTACGGGTCGGTATGGGTCACCTTTATTAAGCTTGCATTTTTTACTGCCAAAAGGGTACCAATGGTATGACAAAGTTTCAGTCTACGTCATTCTCACTCATGTAAATGTCTAAATAAAGCTGTGCGGGTTGTTCACATGTCATTTGAGAAGCACTTCTCACAAAACAGATGCTTTATAAAAATAAATTCTTGTGTATAAATGTTCATTACTAACCTTTTCTATGAACATGATTTTAATTATAACTGCAGATCAATGATAGTATGAAAT
Organism: Danio aesculapii; assembly: GCF_903798145.1. NCBI lineage: Eukaryota > Metazoa > Chordata > Actinopteri > Cypriniformes > Danionidae > Danio > Danio aesculapii. The sequence goes on from NC_079458.1 coordinate 11,283,239, forward strand.
AGCCTACTGTAACATCTGTAATTATATAAAATAAATAAATGCAACATATATGAACACATACAGACCCTTAAAGTCTCTGATATGTTACCAATTACAGAAAAACTACACACATAAGGACACATTTAGTCCTTATTTTGGTTCAAAAACAACACTCAACATATAGCCCACAGTAAGCCTACATCTGCATCTTCACCAGCACATGTAACCTCTGTTAGAAAGTAATTCAGTCATTCTGAGTTCATAATAGTCCAAAATGTGATCATAATAGTTAAACATGGCAGTTTGTTTGTGTTTGGGTTGCTGATAAAATCCTTTGCTCCTTGGATCTCATGCTAATTCGTAACTTTTTAATTTAATGGCTAATTCGTATGAATTCGTACAATCTAATTCGTACAATTCAATACGATTTGCTCATCTCCCAATGATGGTTGGGTTTAGGGGTGGGGTTAGGTGCCATGCCTCCTTTTTAAAATCTTACAATTTCGTACGACTGAACTCGTACGACTTCGTACGAATTAGCCACTAAACTGACAAAACGTAAAATACTTGTGTTATCTTGTGAGATCAGGCTGGATTTTTCAGCTTCTCCTTTGATTGTTCGTGCTTCATTCTCGCGTTTGTCTGTTTTTGAAAGAATCGGATGTCAGAAGCACTTCAATAATCATGTGCAAGTTATTATCATCAGCTCAAGAAGTTCTTTATTTCAAATATAGACGTGCGGCTAGCACACATGAGAAAGTGAAACCACCTGCGTTTGGTGGCTATTCTTTAGGAAAGCAAAAAGTATTGTTTAAGCTCGGGTCAACCATGGCTTGTTATTATATGTATTTAGCATTACGATTAAAAATGGCAGTTCCTTTGTTTTCATTCTCCTACTTGTGTGCGCTAGTGACATATCTATGTAAACCAATAGGGTTCAGTTGTGTGTTACTCCACCTTTTGATACCCTCTTGTTGTGCTAGAAACCCTTTTGAAAGGGTACTCAAAAAGCGGTAGGGAACAGTTCGCTTTTTGGTACCTTTTGACAGTGGAAACGGCCATAAAAGCTTACTGAACCATATCGTACCGTACCACTCAGTGGAAACGGGCCATTAGTCACAAAATTATGACACAAAAATGGACAGGACAAAAATAGGCCTCTTTTGGAAGCTTTTAGTTGGCTAGCTGGACCAGTTCTTGGGATGCATTAAATTTCCTTCAGCTTAGTCGCTTATTTATCATATGTCACCACAGCGGTATGAACTGCCAACTAATCCAGCATATGTTTTACACAGCGGATGCTCTTTCACTGGTAACCCAATACTTGGAAACACCCATACACTCTCGCATTCACACACACAGTCATACACTACAGTCAATTTAGTTCATCCAATTCATCTATCCCGCATGTCTTTAGACTGTGCAGGATAACGGAGAAATCCCGTTATCCCACACAGTCTAAAAGTTATCCAGTTAGCCCGCACAGTCTAGACCCCCCCCACCCCCCAAAAAAAGAAAAGAAAAAAAGGGTTATTTCAGCTCATTTTAAATGTGTAGTTTGAACAAACAGCAAACATCCTTTTTTGAGTGTATTTAAGTCATACTGAGAATCTATACTTTTAACCACAGGTTAGCAATGCTCTTTGCAAATGTTAGATCTGGGAAACACCAACTTGTGATGGAACTTGTGACCATAGTTGGCTAACGGTGCTTTAGGGAATAGCACCCTAGGTTAGCTCCAATTACAGGTGTGATTTTACCAGACTTGACCAGTCAAAAAGCTAATTGGGCTCAGTTGCCTTCGGATCTCAGCTTCAGCCCTGAAGGAAGCCCACGAATCCTTCTCACATTCTGTAATTAACCCAAAATGGGCCAAATGTATCAATCACATACCTAACAATCCAGTAATTGCCATGATGCATTAAAAAAACCAACATCATTCATAAAAAAATGGATGTAAGACCAACGGCTTGGCCTTCGCCTTCCTTTTCAAACAAGTAGCAAGAAAACAACACGTTTTCATATGCTACACAGTTCATTAATCCTAATTAACGGTCACAGAGCTTTGTTAGGCAGTTCTCCACCGGTCTAGCGTGATACCAAGCTAATTAGCGATGCCGAGCACAAACGACGAGACCCAGAAGCGTGAAGATTCTCATATTCGTAGACAATCCTCCAAGCATCTTAAATTCTATCAATAGCTCGGCAGAGAGAAAAAGAACAGGAAAAAAAAAAACACACAGGATATTAAAAAAAGAGAAATCCCCTGTGTTTAAGGTGGGTGATAGTGGCGTAGCGGCTGTTCATTCATATTGACATTAAGAACTTCTTTATCTTTTTTCCCCAAAGAAAAGCCCCCTTACAATCTCTCCCACTGAGCACACAATAAAGAATAATATGATTTCTGTTTACCGAGATATCAGGTGGTATTTCAGCATATGCTGGCGGGCAATAGATGCAACAGTATATTACAGCCCAATCTGGCATCTACAAATGTCAAGAGTGAAGCAGGACTCGAGAGAGAAGAGGGTGGAGGGGAAAAGAAAACAACGAAGTTCACTCAAAGAACTTTGTCATTCATCTAGGAAGAAGGCTGTCATAATACAATCTTAAAGAAACACTCCACTCTTCAATTTTATTTTTGACTGGTTGAGTTTTGAGTTGAGTTTTACCATTTTTGAATCCATTTAGCTGATCTCCAGGTTTGACAAGGAGCACATTTAGCTTAGCATAGCATAAATCATTGAATCAAATTAGACAATTAGCATCCCACTCCAAGAAAAAAAAAGAGTTTTATTAATTTTTATATTTAAAGCTTGACTTTTCTGTAGTTACATTGTGTTCTAGGACAGACTTTCCAGGCTTATATGTCTAGGAACTATTTCTACTAATGATACTACACAGCAAAATAGTTCCCAGCACCAAACCCTACATTTGCACCTCCTGTTACAATCTGCATAATAGCATTGTGCCTGCTGCAGCCATGGTACAGCAACAAAGTGGATTATTAAAGCAGAATAAGAGTAGACAGTAGTGTTCGGGTGTCAAACTCAGTTCCTGGTGTGCACGGTTTAGTTTCAACCCTAATTAAACACATCTGATTTATCTCGGCCTAGAAAAAAGCAACATTTAATTTTCTGTCAGTCTTAGTACATCAGGTAACAACAGAAGAGTCAAACTTTAAATAGAAAAATTACTGAAAGTCTTTTTTGAAATTTTTGAGATGCTAATGGTCTAATCTGATTTAATTATTTATGCTAAGCTAAAAGTGCTCTCGCCAGACCCAAAGATCAGCTGAATGGATTCAAAAATGGTAAAAATCAACTGTTTAACTCTAGGTGACTTATAAATTTGCTTATTTTCCAAAAATAAATAAATAAATAAAATAAAATAAAAATTAAAAGCATAACCAATTATATTTCTAAAACAGTGGGGTTTAACGCTGAATAAAAAAAAATATAATAAAAAAGCAGAATCTGCCTTTGCCTTGATTTGCTTACCAAAGTTCTCTATCTGTCGGGTGATGGTATGTACACTTTAAACTGAATGTGATTAATTGACACCATTTAAATTGAAACATTTAATTTCACTTAGCTTTTTTTGTAGCTTAACAATACAAATAAAGGTTACATAAAAGGTTACATTAAATTTGAAATGACAATTTCTAAACCATCCTCATCATTCTCCCTCTCTTCTTAGATGGGATGGCGGGTCAAATTAAAGGTTACCATAGGCCAATGTGGACCCTAGTTTTGGCCATCTCTGATTTAAAGGGATAGTTTGCCCAAAAATTACAATTATATCATCTGTTACTCACCCACTACTTTTTTTCATACCTTTTTGAGTTTCCTTCCTTTTATTTAGGGTATTTTCCAAGCGCATGTCTTTGGACTTGTGGGGGAAACCGGAGCACCAAGAGGAAACCCACGCCAACACGGGGAGAACTTGCAAACTCCACACTGAAATGCCAACTGGCCCTGCCGGACTCGAACCAGTGACCTCTTTGCTGTGAGGTGACAGTGCTAAACACTGAGCCACAATGCTGCCCAGCATTTTATAAAATATCTTAATTTGTGTTACCAAAAAGGAAACTAATAAAGCTTAACACACACACACACATACACACACACACACACACACACTTTTTTTATAAGCAAAACATCCAGATGGTGAAAAAATAAACAGACGTCCGACTTCAATTGTAAACGCTTCTCTTCCCTCCCACCAGCGTTTGTCTCTGGAAAATAAAAAACCTGACCTTTTCCGAAGGGCCGGCGCGCAGTTTATAAACGCAGAAATGGAGGCAGGTGACAGGCGTCTATAAACCAGGAACAGCTACATCACTCACACACACATCAGAGCAGGAGAAAACATCATTTACACACTTCACATGCTGTCCCTCAATGTCTGAAATCAGACGAGCGTCCAAGTTCACGGGGTCGAAATAAACAATTTGACTCAATCTTCGCCGTTTCTGCCTCTTGTCAGCAGCATATGGGACTGGATGTGTTACTATAGCCGTGTCTATCATGAATTTGAGAGCTTGTCTTTGACTTTTTTAATCTTGGATGCGTGCGTGTTATCGCATTTAGCATTTATATTCTTTTTTATTCTGCTAATGAGTGAAGCGCAGCCAACACTGAACAAACATATGTTTGCTGATTAATACTGACAGTGCTAGAAACGTCTATAGTTAAAGTTAATAAAACAAATTGTAACTGTATTTTTTTTTCAATGCGAAGTTAAAGAAAGTAAGGATAATTAAAAGTGAAAGAGTGCATGTTCATTTCTGAGATTCACAATTTACAACAATTCGAAATCACATTTAAATAGCTATAAGAGCAGAATAAAGACGAGGTGAGAATAACATCTGTCGTGGTGTCATATCACATCCCCCCCCAACGGGTTCGTCAGTTAACTGTTCTTTAATTAAATTGAACGAGAGCCTCATAAAAATATACTTTGTTACCTGAGAGATTGGAGGAAAACTGAGAACTGTCGTGACATCTCAGCTGTTTCTCGAGAGCAAACGCTTTTATTAACCATTTTTCCCCTGCTGTTTCATGTTCTCTAAAGTTTTAAAAGAGAGATCAGAATTGTCGAGATATCATCATATGAAATCAAAATATGTTGGGTGAAAATTGACTAAACATTCCTAGATTTTCTCATTATATATCCTAGGTTATTCGGAAATTTTATAATACATCTAAAAGAGGAGGGATGAAAATAGTGATTGATGTTTTGTGATCATGTTATTGCTACAGATGATATATATATATATATATTTGAATTCTTCAAAGGAATTTGAAAAGACAATTCTTAAATTAAACAAAAATGAGAACACAATTTTCTTGAGCCAAGCATTTCAGATTAGTGTTGGTACTGGGAAATAAACTGATGGAAATTATTCGAATTAAATTAAATACAATAATATAAGACTCAAATAATTTTTTTTAAACATTAAACAATTATAAATAAATTAATTATACATAATGAAACACCAAAATAAATACTAATATTATTATAAATAATTGTAAATATATTAATTATATGTAAATAAAAAACAAAATGAATACTACAATTCTTTTAAATAACTATAAATAAATGTATTATATATAAGTAAACACCCAAATAATTATACATGCATTAAATATATATAAATAAACACCTAAATAAATACTAAAACTATTTTAAATAATCATAAATTAATTATACTTAAATAAACACCTAAATAAATACTAATATTATTTTAAATAGTTATAAATAAATGTATTATATATAAATAAAAACTAAAATAACTATACATGTATTCATTATTTATAAATAAACACCTAAATAAATAATAATATTATTTTAAATAGTTATAAATATAATAATTATATGTAAATAAAAACCAAAATAAATACTACAATTATTTAAAATAATTATAAATAAATGTATTATATATAAATAAACACTAAAATAATTATACATGTATTAATTATTTATAAATAAACACCTAAATAAATACTAAAACTATTTAAAACAGTTATAAATTAATTAATTATACATAAATAAACACCAAAATACATATTAAAATTATTTTAAATAATTATAAATAAATGTATTATATATGAATAAACTCCTAATTAAATACTAATCCTATTTTAAATAATTATAAATATATTTATATATATATATATATATATATATATATATATATATATATATATATATATATATATTATAAGTTATACATAAATGCATTATATATGAATAAACACCTAAATAAATACTAAAACTATTTAAATTAATTATGAATAAATGCATTATACATAAATTAAACCTAAATAAATACTAAAATTATTTTAAACAATTACAAATATCTTAATTATATATAAACAAACCCCTAAATCAATACTAAAAATATTTTAAATAATTATAAATAAATGTATTATATATAAACACCTAAATAAATACAAAAATTATTTCAAAGAATTATAAAAAATATATTTTATTTAAATGAACACTAAAACAAAGTACTAAATAATACTAAAATGACAAACAAAAAAACAATTTCTCGATATGGTTGGAATAAAAAAAAATTGTGAATCTTATTAGACACACTGTAATATAATAAGAACATTGTCATATCTGTGGTTGTGCATTCAAATAAATAAAAATATTATCTGCATAATAAAACTGAACCATAATATGATAATGAATAAAAAACCTCAGCTGTTTGCTTTTGCATCATGTGTGCATTCTCTTTGTAAATACCTTATCCAATGAGAAGGTTTTAGTTAGGGCGAATCCCCAACCCTGCTCGAAGGCCCTGCGGATCATGGCGGCACTGGTGGTTGGTGGAGCGCTGGCCAGCCCAAATGGATTGGGGAACGTGATGCCGCACATCTCCACACTGATATCCACAGTGTCTATGGGGGAGTAGAAGAGTGGCAGCCGAGGCGGACCACTGACCATCTGCCCGAAGATAGACTGCAACCACAAACAATCACAGCACACACGTTAGACATCAACAAAAGTGATTTCTACTTTATGCGAATGAAGGATGCAGTGATCTTATTATTTTTCTGTTTGTTTGCATGTTCTCTCCGTGTTCGCTTGGTTTTTTTTCCGGGTGTTCCGGTTTCCCCCACAGTCCAAAGACATGTGCTATAGGTGAACTGAATAAACTAAATTGGCTGTGGTGTGTGAATGTGAGAGTGTTTGGGTGTTTCCCAGTAATGAGAAGGGCAACTGCTGTGTAAAACATATGCTGAAATAATTGGCGGTTCATTCCGCTGTGGCGACCCCTGATAATTAAGGAACTAAGCTGAAGGAAAATGAATGAATGAATGAAACTTACGCAAGATTGACCGCATTCACACAGTCAATGCTCTGAATCTCTCATGCTCTCCATTTGAAACTTACTTAGCTTTTACACTCCACAGCCCATGTGAATTCAAAGCTACACTGGCATAGCAGATGAGCACAAGATAGCTGAGCGTGTTTGCGTGCACCATTGTTTATCTCTTCACATGGCGGCACAAATAGCAGTCATACATCAGCTCTCTCTCTAATGAGCCTCACGTTTTTCAAACACTTTTGATTGCCCTTGTGGTGATGTCACCGACTCATAATGAACAAGGGGGGTGTCAAGTGAAGAGAAAACCAGAGCGGGAACATGACAGCCCACATCCTCCACAGAGAGAAGAGGGAAGAAGAGAAGAAGAGAAACACCCCGAGACAAACAAACTGACGCCGAGGGATGTTGCCGGAGCCACTCGGGCCCTGACGGATGTGCTGGAGTTGTCAGACACTGTGTAAAGCAGGATAGATGTTTGGCAGATGATACACTATTGATTCTTTTTTTTTTTTTTACAGAAGCACTGGAGGTAATTAGCAACTAGGAGTTAAAGGGACAGTTCCGTTAAAATAAATGTGTTTTTTTCTGCTCATTCTTTGAATATGTAGGTGAATGGTTTTCTTCGGTTCTTGAAGTGCCTTAAATTTGATGCACCATGTATTAGGATACACTCACCGGACACTTTATGGCCAATTTATACACCTTACTAGTACCGAGTTGGACCCCCTTTTGCATTGAGAACTGCCTTAATCCTTCGTGGCATAGATTCAACAAGGTACTGGAAATATTCCTCAGAGATTTTGGTCCATACTGACATGATAACATCACGCAGTTTCAACAGATTTGTCGGCTGCACATCCATGATGCGAATCTCCTGTTTCACCACATCTCAAAGGTGCTCTGTTGGATTGAGAGCTGGTGACTGTGGAGGCCATTTGAGTACAGTGAACTCATTATCATGTTCAAGAACTTATTGTCATGTTCAAGGAACCAGTCTGAGATTATTCACGTTTTATGGTGTGAATGGCATGTTATCCTGCTGGAAGTAGCCATCAGAAGATGGGTACACTGTGGTTATAAAGGGTTGTGGTGTTGACACGATGCTCAATTGGTACTAATGGGCCCAAAGTGTGCCAAGAAAATATCCCCTAAACCATTACACCACCACCAGTAGCCTGAACCGTTGATACAAGGCAGAAGGATTGATCGGGAGGGGGGGTCCAATTTCACTACATGACAGTGTATTTGACTACATTGAAGTGTATGTGATGAATAAAGGTCTGATTGATTGATTGAATAGATCCATGCTTTCATGTTATTGATGCCAAATTTTGACTCTACCATCCAAATGTTGCAGCAGAAATCGAGACTCATCAGAGCAGGCAATGTTTTTCCAATCTTCTATTGTCCAGTTTTGGTGAACCTGTGTTAATTGTAGCCTCAGTTTCCTGTTCTTAGCTGACAGGAGTGGCACTCTGCTGCTGTAGCCCATTTGCCTCAAGGTTCGATGTGTTGTGCATTCAGAGATACTTTTCTGGATATCTCTGTTGTAACGAGTGGTTATTTGAGTTACTGTTGCCTTTCTATCAGCTGAACCAGTCTGGCCATCCTCTTCTGACCTCTGGCATCAACAAGGCATTTACGCTCACAGAACTGCCACTCACTGGTCATCTTGACCATGTCTACATGCCTAAATGCATTTGTGTTAACAAGCAGTTGGACACGTGTACCGAATAAAGTGGCCGATGAGTGTATATTTATTTAGGTCATAATCTTAATGTTTTTTACAAGCTACAACGATCACTAAATAATTAAACTACTACATTTAATTAATTACAGATTAATTTTACAAATGAAGCAAAAAGAAAGCCTGCTCCCTACTCAATAGCTCATTTCAGTTGAAAGTACAGTATATCAATAGTCTCATCAACTTCCTGTTTACACGGTTTTTAAAGGTACCAGAGTGCATTGATTGCATTTAAAAAAGGTCTTCTGATACTACATAGTTGGTATGTGGTTAGTTGCAGAAAGTTCAAAAATGATCCAGAAATTTCATATGTTCAGGAATTAGCCCTCGAATGAAAGTTTTATTCATACGATTTTTTGACCATATTTGGAAGGGTCGTGAATATTAATGAGCTCTGTGATGATAACAGAGTTTTTGAAACTCATAGCTAACAGAGGATCCATCTAACATCTAACACTCCTGTATCCATGTATCTGTTGAAGCAATGAAGCAATAACAGTCACATCTGTTGTGCATGTAAACACAATGGCCAATCAGCTGTGATTAAGAATCCCCTCAATAAATAATAATGCAGACTATATGAATCCACACTTTTGTATGCTTTCATCTGTTATTTCGTGATGTCTGGAAGATATTCGCATGGGGAAAAACTATTGTAATTTATATTAAACATGTTTTTGAACCACATAGTAAAGTGTATAATGGGTACAACTCTTTGTTAATGAATGCTAGTAGTATAGTAAACTGATAAACTGTAATAAATACTGTAACTTTAGTGTAAACTGTGGTGCATTGTGATAATAGCATAGAAAACTGAAGCCTATTGAATAATTTGTTTATTACTACAGTTGTGTTATACCACAGCAACAATATAATAACTATGACAGTTTAATTTAAGTAATTATCTACACTATGTTTCCAAACACTGTAGCATTTACTATAGTATTTCTTCATGTAACGTAATTATACAGTATGTACAGCCTCCATGACAGGCAAATATATTTTAGTTTAGTAGAAAACTCGGCCTTCTTCATGATGTAAAGATCATGTGTAACATATGTGCTTATTTTCTATTTATATTTCCTTTGAAAACGGTATAAATCGCAAAAATATGGACTTTTCATTTGTCTCCCATTCAGTTTTTTACTTCCTGCCCTCCATTTGAATTTCACGCATCACCAGAACCATCTGATTAAAACAACCTATAGGCATTCATGTATCAATATAATATTGTATTAGAAAATATCAAAATACTATTGTGCGTCAACATTTCCCCCCATCCATTTAACACAGCACATACTGTAAGTTGTGAGAAATGAAATGAAAATAAGTGCAGTTATGCAACTTAAAATGCAAACCCTGTACTTTCTTCTAATGCAAATACACCTGTTGTGTTTGTCATAACATCAAGTTATCACAGTCATCTGCCAACTGTGATTCTGACTGTTATCTGCAAACCAGAGATCTACTGTAGTCCACAGAGATTTCTCAGCAATGTGTTTCATGAGTTTAATCTTGATTTATCACTTGCTTTGTACTTTTATTTCGGGGTGAGACTCTGTAAACTGCAATGAACCCAGTCACATACTGAAGGCCAACAGCCAAAGTCAGGGATTTTGTTAAATGACACATTAAATAATGTTTGCGTGTGTGTGTGTGTGTGTGTGTGTGTATGTGTGTGAGTGTGTGTGTGTGAATAACGAAATGTAATTGGGTCTGTCTGTCACACAAAGCTATTGCATTGACTTCAAAATAGAATGTTCCAGTCATGTGAATCACTTTTCCAAAACTTTTATAGTCATTTTTGTCGTTTTTTAAGTTTAACAGTGACTGTCCTTCTTGACTCTTATTACAGTCAAATCATATGTCCAGAAGTATATTTGGAAATCAGCCAAAAGCACACCATACTGTAACACGGGAATAACCGGAATTCTATAATGACTAGAATATCCACAGTGGACATTCTGACCACACTTTGGGGCCGATCACACCGAACACGCTTCTTGCGTTAAGAGGCACGTCTTTTGAACAGTTTACTAACGGCTGCCAGTGCTCGCAGTTGAAAAGAAGTCAACTCTGGAAAACTGTTACGTCAGTCACGTCTATTTCATTCTCCAATCAAATGAAAGCAGAGGCGGGTTTTTCGTTGGGGTGACAGCAGTGTTTGTACTGTCAAGAAGACTAAGGCAGGGTTCCTACAAATTTTTACTACTAAAATTCCAGGACTTTTCCATGACTTTTCCAAAACTTTCAGGTAAATATTCATGACCTGATGTTTCATGTAATGACTACGTATACGTGAAAAAAAATGTACAATTACAGCACATCAAAAAATATGTGACGATATGTGTACTTACTTTATTTATTTATCTGTAAAATAGTTTTAGAAATGATCTTGCTGTCTGTGTGAAAGTATTTTAGAAATGTTGACTTGTGTTTTTGTAAGACTTATAATAGTACAAATGAGCTTTTAGCGCCCACAGTATGTTAGCCCTGTAGTTAGGGATGGTTTTTGGACGCCACACTCAAAAATGTAGCTTGAATTTCGAAGAATGCGAGAGAAAGAGAGCAGAAGCTGAAACTGGGAGTTGCTTTTTTACCCCACACAGAGATCGTCACATGAAGAGATAAACAGCACAATTATAATTAAAAAATACCCAATATTATCACCTCAAACACATTCAAGTAGACAGATTTTTGTTATACAAATTCATTTCCATGATTTTTCCAAAATATGTTTGGTTTGTTTGTTTTTCCAAGACTTTTCCAGGCCTGGAAAATGCCTTGTCTATATTCCATGACTTTTCCAGGTTTTCCAGGACCGTATGAACCGTATGGAGACTTTTAAAGATGAAGGAGAGACTAGCGGTCGCTGTTTTAAGTTATCCAGAGCTGTATGATTTACAAATCTTGAATATGACAATATTATTATATTAGATATTACACTTATAACAATATTAACAGCAACACTTTTGCACAATACACAGCTAATTCAGCAGCTGCCTAATGACAAGAAAAGCTTCTTTTTTTCTTGTCAACAAAAAGGCAGTGCTCTGCGCCTCGCATTTTTGGAACGTAAAAGCGCGTTTGGTGTAATCGGTACCAAATATAACTTTGGCATGTCTAATATACAGTTGAAGTCAGAATTATTAGCCCCCCTTTGTTTTTTGTTTTCTTTTTAAAATATTTCCCAAATGACGTTTAACAGAGCAAGGAAATTTTCACAGTGTGTCTGATAATATTTTTTATTTGTCTTATTTTGGCTAGAATAAAAGCAGTTTTATTTTTAAGAGCTATTTTAAGGTCAAAATTAGTAGCCCCTTTAAACCATCGTTATACAATAACTTTCCTAATTACCCTAACCTGCCTAGTTAACCTAATTAACCTAGTTAAGCCTTTAAATGTCACTTTAAGCTGTATAGAAGTGTCTAGAAAAATATCTAGTAAAATATTATTTACTGTCATCATGGCAAATAAGTTATTAAAACTACTATTAAAATAAATAAGTTATTAAAACTATTATGTTTCGAAACGTGTTGAAAAAATCTACAAGCCGTTGAACAGAAATTGGGGAAAAAAATAAACAGGGGGGCTAATAATTCAGGGGGGGGGGCTAATAATTGTGACTTCAACTGTAAATTCAAATCTTCTATTGGAATTTTAAGATTAAGCTATAAATGTCTATTGTCAAATTTTGTGAAGTCATTATTATTAAAAACTAATACAAATATAAATATATATATACAATATTTGTAATGTAGCATATCACTGCATATAACTGTCAGTTATTAGACCACCTGCAGAGGTTCGCACTTCACTTTGAAATTCATGCAGTCAATTTAATGGTTCATTCTAGGTAGAAATACTCTTTATATACTCTTACTCTTTATTACTCTATACTTTTTGTAGTTTTTTTAGAAAATAACAATGATTAAAATTGATGAAAAGTCAGGGTTCTATACTGCCCTAACAAGACGAAGGACCTTAACTTGCTAGAGAATGAAGCTAAGGAAGAAATGGCTTTAAAAATGGACCTATTACGCCCCATTTTACAAAATGTAAAATAAGTCTCTGATGTCCCTTAAGTTTTTATGGGAATTTTCAGCTTAAAATGCCCCATAAACTATGTTTTATAACTCTTTGAAACAGCCCCTTTTAGGCTTTGATCCAAATTGTGCTGTTTAGGTGACTGTCGCTTTAAATTCAAAAGGGCGGAGCTAAAAATGGCAGAATCAAAGCGGCTGCTTCTCACTCAGGGCTGTCTACTCTAATGAGAGAAAGATCGTCACTAAAGGGCTGGGCTTTCCCCCTCTGATGACATGTACAATGGGAGAATGTCAATCAAAGTGTTTCTGCAGACTGTTTTTTTGAAATGTGATTATAAAAAAAAAAATGGGGAGACTCAACAAATGCTGATAATAAACGCTTATAAAGTGATTTAGAAAATCACGATCGCAATATATATAACCATGCTCAACATGCGATGGCCAGAAAGTGATAAATTTTTTAGAAATTGTTAAAATATTGATGCTTGTGATGCAGCAAGTGCAGACACTGTAGCGTACACCATGATTTTATATAAAAATCACTTCAATGTTTGATATGACAAAAAAATGGTCGTAAACAAATATTTTCTCATTTAAAACGAGTAGAGGCTTGGACCTGTAAACAGTATTCCATACGTCATGACTTAACAAACGGATAGTTATGACACTATAAATCTGGAAATAAAAAAAAAAGAAGAAAGAAATTGAGTGATGATACATAATCATGCCAAACAAGGTCCTGAATATCCCATAAACTTCAATAACTTATTTTCAGCCCAGAAAAGTTACAGCTTTTTGCCTTTGCACAGAAGTCTAGTTATATGGGTTTTATTGGAACAGTTATATTAAAGTATACTATTTTAAGTTCTATTCTTAAGAAAAGCCCAAAATGAAGTTTGTAGACAAAAAAGAAATTAATCTATCGACAAATATGCAAAATACTATTTTTTTCAGGCATTAAGAAAGGACAGATTATTTTTTCTCTAACAAATATTGCCTTTTGTGTTGAACATGAAGTCGTAGATTATTATTGTTTTGCCTGATGTGTTAAAGTGTGTGTATATGTCTTAGAAGAAATGTTCAATAGAGGTCCATTAGTGAAATTTTGACAATTGAATGAAGCAAATTCATGTTAGTCTTTAGGGTGAATCTGTGCATCTTTAACCTCTCGCAACATTTACATATGGAAATTATGCAATTATGCATTATGTAACATTATACAGCTTCGTTTGATGGCTTTACAGGAGTCTCTGTATATTTAATTTCCTTTGTATTGTCTCTCATCCCTAGTGAACGTGGACTGTAAAAAATCTGTTAATTAGCAGATTCTGTGTTCTGTGTTTTTTTGTTTATTTATGGTTGTGAATTGCATTTTGGGATGATGAGCTCTGCTCTGTCGACATTTGTTGTTGAAAACTCAAGTTTAACAAAGTGACTTTAATTGTCATTTTCGTAGATTTGTTCATACGAAATAATATAATGTATAAGACAATAATACACTGTAAAACCCAACAGTCAACTTTATCAAATGAAATGAGTGTAGTTAACTCAAGATTTACTGAAAGTTAATTCTACTCACTTGAAAAGAGTTTTGAACTTGTGTTGAAGGTTAATTAAATAAGGTTAATTAACTTAAACTTAAATGGAGTAAGTTCACAGTACTCATAATAGGTTTTTAAAAAATGTTGTTAAAATGTTGTTGCAATCGGTTTCCTCAAACGGTTTGAGTTGACTCAACTTATAGAGTTTTACAATACTCAGTTGGTTTGACTTCTCTTCATTTATTGGGTTTTACTGTGCTCAAATTGCTTGGTTTACAGTACTCAGTACTCATTAGGATTAGTTTTTTAACTTAAATGGTTTGTTGCAAACGGTTTCCTGAAAAGGTTTGAGTTACCTTAACTTTTTGGGTTTTACAGTGTATGTAAAGAAATAAGTCTGTAAAACAACAGAAAATGTACTGGCAGTTTATTGCATGGTTTTTTCAATATACACTCTAACCCTTAATAACACCAACCCAGACAATAGATCACTTTAAACTATTGAAAATGTTATTAAAGGCACTTTTTCACATTTTTCAAGGTTAAAAGTTGTTTTAAGGCAGCTCAAGGTCCTTTAATGCAATTTAAAGGCATAAATAAACACATGAATAAAACATGAATAAAAAAATACGGAAAATTGATAACTTACAGATGATTTTCATTTTGTAATATACATTTTCCACTATTATATACATCGTGTGGATTCCTAATCCTAACATAAAACACTATTCATGAAAATTTGTAATAAAAAGCAATATCACTGTAACTGTCCAGACATATAATTGGTTCTCTCTTAAATCATATTTGGTTATTACCAAAGTTTCATTTCTAAACATCCAAATTACACAAAATCTGCAGAAACACACGTCTGGTCCAAGCCCCTCCCCCAGAGTCTAGTCAGTCTTTGGCAGTCGATGATTGGCTCCTGTACTAGAAGGCGGGGCTTTATTCACCATATTGACAGTTACACTTTTCTCCATTCAAAAAGATACGAGTGACATGTCTTGTGTATTCTATAGTCTTTGATATTACACTGTTATAGGTCCATCCTTATGTCTGTTTCCTGACATGTTTCCAGAAACAGCAAAGCAGATAGAACACTCATTACTTTTCCTTCAGCTTAGTCCCTTATTTATCAGGGGTCGTCACAGCGGAATGAACCACCAACTATTTCAGCATATGTTTTATCTGTTTTACCCAAATCACCTATAGCACGTGTCTTTGGACTGTGGGGGAAATCGTAGCACCCAGAGGAAACCCACAGAAATGCCAACTGGCCCAGCCGGCAGTCAAACCAGCGACCTTCTCGCTGTGAGGCAACAGTGCTAACCACTGAGCCACTAATAAAAATGATAAAAATGATTGTGTGGAGTCCTAATCCTAACCTAAAACACTATTGATGAAAACTTGTGATAAAAAATTATACAGAAAAATCTTCTGACATATAATTGGTTCTTTCTTAAATCTAATTTGCATACTACACTGTGATAGGTCCATCCTTTGGTCATAAAAAAAACAACAGTAAAGCAGAATAACACAGGCTCCAAATTTGGCGACACTACACTTTTCTCTCTTTGCAAGCACTTTTATTTCCTTCAGGAAGCTCAAATCTGGTTTTCTTTATTGAGAAACATATGGAACATACAGTATATAAAAATATTAAATGCCCAGGGACATGTACAGTAAATGAACACACCTTTGAGGGCTTGTTGTTGAGCTGATCTGAAGGCTGTTCTTACATTAGTCTTGCAACCTTTCTGCAAATATCTCCATTGGTTCCCTCAGCTGTGCTCCATTACCGAAAAAACAACAACAACAGCACAATCTGTTGCCTTGCCTTGAACACTACACATGGTAATTTGATCAGCAAATAAACAGTTATCTGTGCTTGGCTGTGGCCAGGGACATGGACAGACTATTAACCCCTCGCTGACCTGCTGCACTTAACCATTAGATTCACCATCTGGAGGTCAAACACCTTCAGGAGCTTCACCCCTTCTGTCTTGCAGCACTCAACGGGACATTAGACTGGCCGTTTACTCCAAGTTTAATGCTATTAAGAGAGAGGTCAGAAAAGCATGATTCTGGTGATGTGAAGCATGTTTTACATAAGTCATACATATGTCAGAATGTAAAAAAAATAAAAATAAAAAAATGAATTTCGATATTTATATTCAGTTTGAGTTAAACTAGTGTCAGTGGTCTTACAGTACAGTATACATTGAAAGATTTTTTTATAGATTTTTTTGGTTTGTTTTACCAAATTTTGCCTAAATGTATCAAATAAATAATATATATTTTTAAAAATCTATAAAATCTATAAAATGGTCAAACATTAGGAAGAAGAAAATGAATTATTGATGATGATGATGATTATTATTATTATTATTATTATCAGTAATAATAATAGTAATAATAATAATAATAATAATAATAATAATAATAATAATAATAATAATAAATAGAGCATTGTATCAAAAAGAAAGATTAATATAGGATACAAAATTATTATAATAGTTTATTTATTTATTTTAAATAAATAAACACAATTATTTAAATAAAACAAAGACATAGCAAATATCTTAATATAATATACATCCACTGCGTAAAACAAGTTGGCGGTTCATTCCACTGTGGCGACCCCAGATTAATAAAGGGACTAAGCTGAAAAGAAAATGAATGAATGAAATAAATATTTTATTGAAATAAAATAAAGACATAACAAATATTTTAATATATTTGTAAATATTATTATATTTTATTATTAATTTAAAATATGAGTATATTGTAAAAAACAAGAAAATAACAAGAAAATCAATTATTGTTATTGTTATTATTATTAGTCATAATAATGATGATAATAATGATGATAATAATAATAATAATAATAATAATAATAATAAACAATAAACATTAATAATAATAATAATAGTAATAATAATAATAATAATAATAATAATAATAATAATAATAATAATAATAATAATAATAAATAAAAACAACAACGAAAAATATATTTTAATAATAATATTAAAAAATAAAAATAATAACAATGAAATTAAATAAGCAAATAAAAAAGTAAATAAATAATACTAATAACATTACTACTACTAATAATGTAATTAACACAAACAATACATTTATATTTAATTTCAAATATTATGAAATATTATTATAGTATAATAAGAGCACTGCTTTCAAAAATAAACATTATTCTTAGGATAAAAATTATCCTAAAACAATTATCCTCTAGCAAAATAAACAACGTAACTTTAAAATCACCTTTGTTAAAGTGTAAAACGCTCATGAAACACAGACTCCTCTTATATCCTCCTATAAGCTGTCATACAATCATGCAAGACGTAAACATTTTGTCACATACATCTTCGCAATTACATAACACATTCATCGCATTCAACCACGTCCTTCTCTGCAGGGTCTCAGTCCGCATGTGTGTGTGTGTGTGTGTGTGTGTGTTTTGACAGGCAGGAGGTCTCCATAAGCCCCTCTCAGGAGCCCAGGCTGATCTGCTTCAGCCAACGGGACCGTCCCAAGTGCTCTTTCTCAGTTCCTCCACTGCTAGCAAACTAATTAAGCCGAACAAGCTCACATCGCCGGAGCCTCAGAGGTGAGATTTAGCGAATAATCCTGTTGGTGGTGGAGCCACAGGAAGACCATTGTCCCGCCGCCCGCTATAATGCTAATTTATTCCTTATTGTGCTCTGATTACTCATAAACATACTCATATGGAGAGGCTTTTGTATCCAGCGGTGTCACGGCTCACTCGTGTAAAGCTCTCATCTACATAATTAATCAGCACTTCAAATCCTCCTTTTCCATTGGGTTTTGTGATCTTAACACGGGACATAATCAGGGCAACATCTGTTTTGGTCTCATCAGCAACAAAAGCGAGTGTTTTCGTATGTGGAAAATGAACTTGGATGTGTGTTTACGCTGGCAATATTGTCAGTCGGGCAGCTGACGTGACATCTCGCAGCAGGAGCCGCACAGTTCCTGCAGAGCCACGCCATACGCTCGGTCTTAGACGGATGGCATTTTACATAATTATTTCTGAGTTATTGTGTGTGTAGTTTGCTTAATGTCATTTCATAAGGATGTTTTGTCTTAATTAAAATGTAGGCTGCTATCTTTCGCTCTCGTTTGTTTCGAAACTGTTTGAATTTTATTTATATAACACAGAAGCTTGGGACTTTGTCAAACTACATTTATGTTGATAGTTTTTTTGTTGTTGTTTTTTACATGTAAAACTAAAGAATTCCTCTTTTTCAAACTACAAAAGGTTTATTTAAAGGTAATGAACCACCAAAATTGTTAATATTTTGGCAGCAAAATGCCTTTCATGAGTTTCCAGTCGATTCGAATGTTATCACTCAATTGAATGGCCGTTATTAGTGGTTATCAGCTGATAGATATGGGCCAGTAGGGGCCTTCTGCACCTACTGATAGGCTCAGAAAGCTGTTATCATCCATCCACATGGTTAATCAGCTATAGATCACATACGGCTGCAGCCAGAAGTTAACAATAATTGTTTATATTATTCAATTATTGTATTTTCTTAACTACTTCTACCTCAATCCTTAACCCAACCAGTATTGTAAAAACAGATCTGGATCTGGAGTCTTTTCTATTAGTATAGCTGATTAACCATGTGGATGGATGATAACACCCTTCTAGTAGTCGGTACAGTCTACCAGTAGGTGCAGAAGGCCCCTACTGGCCCATATCTATCAGCTGATAACCACTAATAATGCCCATTCAATCGAGTGATAACATTCAAAGCGGTTGGAGTTTGTGTCTTACACATGCTCATTGTGAATACATACCTATGTATAGATTTCTGTAAAGCGCGAATTATGTAGCCAGAGCTTTAAAATGAACGCTACGAGGCAGTATGACACCACAGATGGCTTCTGTTTGTTTTTACGCTACCAGCTGACCGCTTACCTCGATGTGTACAGCTTTTCAGCTGTTAACAGTTTGCCCAGTGGCTCACAGCATGCATCAGTGAAGCTGACTGGTTTGAGGTTTGAGTCCGGCGAAATATGCTTCATCAATGCAGGTAAAACAAAAACAAAAGGCGAATAAGTAGAATAGAATAAGTAAATAACAGAGTGAAAATGTGGTAAGGTCTGAAAACGTAGTAAAAATCAGGCAGCTGCGAGGGCTTTTCATTTTTTGGATTGCTTTTAAAAACACTATCGCTTGGGTTTAGGGAGTAGGGTGGTGCAATCGGTCAGTCACTCAGTCAACAGTGGCCTCTGGTAGATTTACGCAAGAATAGCAGGTGCGACTGGCACTCGCTAGAGAAATTTGAGATCTGAAAAAGTGCACACAGCGGCCTCTGGTGGATTTGCCAAAAACAAAAACTGCAAAAAAACGTACCTTCTGGGATGTATTTTGCACTCTTCAGAAATGTATACAGGGGTACGTATCCATAAGGAATCTGGGTTGCTTATATTCTGTCTTAGCGAGCCATTTAAATTGATTCATATGGAAGTAGACTCCCATGCGGTGCAATATGTGATTGAAAATGGCATAAAGAAATGGTTGAGAACAGCCAAGAGCATCAGAAAATTTGGACATTTCTGTACTTCAACTGAAAGTCAACTGAAAAATGGCATGAATTGCTGTGAAAAGTAGGAAAGGCAAAATGTTGATTTTGATTTTTTTTTCCATTTTTCCTGTTTGTTTGTTTGTTTATATATTGATCATTTCTTCGAAGCAGCCATTTCTGACATGCCCTAGAAGCAGTGGTTCCCAAAGTGGGTGTCAGGACCCACTGGGGGGTCGCAGAACAATGACAGGGGGTTTCTTGGTGATTTCCAAAAGTCAAATAAATTTGATTAAACTATTAGATTTACTATATTTTAACCATAACCCACATAAGATAAAAATAGTAGTTAATAGTTACATTAAAAAACAACATCATGCAAATAAAAAGCCTTCAGCCTTTCTTTTTTTAATAGGATGTGTGTGTTTACATTAGATTAACAGCACAGCAATAGCGTCAGATCAGTTGACTTTATAGCACCAGATTAAGCTACCTTTATTATTATATCCTTTATTTTACTAGGAAAGACACATTGAGATTAAAAATCTCTTTTACAAGAGCGTCCTGGCCAAGATTAGGCAGTATACATGTCACATGGGTCTATGAACACATGAAGCGATAGTAAAATTGTTAAAAACCAAAATACTCGACAAACGGGCCAGATGTATTTTGTAAAAGCAGGTGTGGATGGAAAAAGGCTGGCACTCGGCATTCCTTGTGCAAGGCCGTATTCGGCCGCTCCTTTGTGTGGCTTAACCAAGTGTAACGTCGATAGGGGACCCTCATGTCCGTGAGAATCACTTTCGACGCCATATGAACTGAGCAAACACATCAATATAAACAGGCACATCTTTCGCATCAACGACTTTGTCCTTTCTTCAAGTGTGCCAATATATGGCAATTTATATTTTTATGGCAATCAAATACATTAAAAATAAAAACAGGCCACAATTGAACATTGAGAATGATCTCTGAGTGTCCGGCTCCAAAATTAAACCAAGAATAGACTTGCGCTGAAAACATTGTGTCCACCAGTCTCTTTAGATGAGTTTAATATTAAATTAATCAAATTAATACATGACTATACAATTATAAGGTTGTTAGACTATTTTTTGTGTTGTCAACATGCTTGCGTTTATACAGGCATATTGCTGTGTGCATTTATGTTTTTATATTTTACACCTCTGAGGAATTTGGGGGTTGCAAGTCACTGGCATTGTTATTTTGGGGTCGTGGGCTGAAAGGTTTGGGAACAAGTGCCATATAGCAGTGGCACTGTAGTGTTGCTAGAAGCACTAAGCGCAGATTACACGCTGTACAGTGGAAACGCAAGTCTAAGTAATGACATCTGTGGCAAGGTTCGCGCAAATGACACAACACAAATTACAACGCACATGATTTGAACAGAATGCTCAAGTTTAAAAATGTAAACTTTGGCAAAAATTTGCAGCACTATAACCAATCAGGAGCTTGCTCCAGTAGCTGCCGTCATCCAGTCAGGATCTTGCTTTTAGTAGTGGCCATCTTCCATCTGCCCAAGCCATTATTTAGCCTTCCATAGCACATAAAGCACAGCTACCCTCTCAACAAAATCCATGTCAGCCATTTTGCAACAAAATTGGAGCAATTTTGTGTATGTTGTGAAGTGAATTTCATGAAACGAGTAAACTCAAAACAACACAGGCTCATGCTGAAAACGTAGCCCAATAGACGTTTCTGGAGACCGCGAATTACGTTGCCAGAAGTACGTATGGCTGCATTTAATTTTTTTTTTAAACGAACGCTAGGCGGGGATGTGACGCCATTACTTTTCACGCTTACAAGCTGACCGCTTACCTTCGTACGGACACTATTCCGGCTGCAACCAGTTTGTCCTGTTAGCGCGCCATGTACGCCGGCGGACTTGAGACGCAAAGAGGAGTTGACCACGACGACGGGGATCGAGTCCAGTGAAGAGCGGTTCCAGAAAGCAGGTAAGACAAAAACCGAATCCAAAAAATAAAATAAACAAGTAAATAGCAGTGTGAGAATGTGGTAAAGTCTGAAAACGTGGTAAACAAAAATCAGACGAGGGGTTTTCTTTTTTTGGATTGCTTTTGAAACGTGTTGGTTGGATTTAGGGAAGTGGGTGGGCAGGTCAATCGATATAATTGGTTGGGTTGGGGGGGGGGGTGTCAGTCGATGTTCACTCAATCAGTCAAAAAGTCAGTCGACAGCGGCCTCTGGTGGGTTTAAGTGAAAACAGCAGGCGCAAATGGCACTCGTGAGGGAAATTTGAGATCTGAAAAAGTGTACACAGCGGCCTCACGTGGATCTGCTAAAACAAAAACTGCAGAAAAACGTGCCACCAGGACGTATTTCGCGGTCTCCAAAAACATCTGTAGAGGTTCGTTTTCAGAATGAGCCTGGGTTGACTCAAAATGTTTCATCTATCTAACTTCACGTGATTAACACGATTAAAGCATAAATCAATAAATAATCATAATTAAAGCATTATAAAGGCAACTTCGCTTAAAACTTTGGATTTGCACTTGAAATTCTGGATATTTGGGCGAAAATTGTCCAAAAATGAGGGTGGCATGGCGGCTTAGTGGTTAGCACTGTCACTTCACAGTAAGAAGGTTGCTAGTTCAAGTCCTGACTTGGTCAGTTGGCAATTCTGTGTGGAGTTTGCATGTTCTCCCCGTGCACTATAGGTGAATTGAGTAAACTAAAATGTCCGTAGTGTATAAGTGTGTTTGTGAATGAGTGTGTATGGGTGTTTCCCAGTGTTGGGTTGCAGCTGAAAGGGCATCTGCTGAATAAAACATATGCCAGAATAGTTGGTAGTTCATTCCGCTATGGCGACCTCTGAAATAAAGACTAACCCCAAATAAAATGAATGAATGAATGTATGCAGCTTGTATATTATCATTTTAAATGGTTGGTTTGTACAATAAATGCATTGTATGATGTCTTTCACTCATCCTCTATGAAAAAGCTTTTAAATCTCATTTGCACCCGAGTAGATGCTTCATCACACACTATACACTATATGTCAGTAATGTAATGTCTGCTTATATACGTCTTGTGAACAAAAACAGCACAGGTGTGAATGAGATTTAAGAGTGACATCACAAAGAAAGACTATTTGATTTGATTTGATTTGAACACAAATGCATACGGCTTCTGATGACTTTGGAATTTTAAAAGTTTTTTTTAATAGGATTAAAGTGTAATAGTCACATGGATGTTATACTGCCTTAATAGCATTTCTGTCATTCCGAACTTTGTGTTTCACTATACAGAAAACAGCAGCTCACATAATGTGCAAAACATCAATGAAAAGATCTTTGGTGTGTATTTATGGTGCTGACATTGTCATTTTGGCAGCGAACGTCTCATAGCAGGAACGGAAAAATGATACAATATATTTTTTGATCATTGTTTCATAATTATTATGAGTAAAGCTTGTATAAATCCAGTGTAACTTATTATTTTGTTAAAAAAGGTAATATTCTGTTAGATTTTACTCATGTTGTTCCAAAATGGTTGGTTTACTTTATTATGTGCAATATAAATGCTTTTAACTAACAAAAGCCATAATACATGAGTGTTATATACATTGTCTATAAGTCTAACTAAGTGATAACAGCTAAAAATTCCTTTTTTTCCCCTCTCAATCCAAAAAGCTTTCAATTATGTTGCCTCAAGATGCTTAATGGCAGATTATTCATGTATGCTATGTGTAGGTTTCTAGCGAACAATCATCAGGATATCATACATGCGTTTATGGTATTCTTGTCATTTTTAAAGCTCAGTGATCCAAATTGTAAGTACATGGAAAACTGAAGGTCACAAATTGTACAAAACATCTCTAAAACATCTCTTTCATGGAAAGGAAATGAACTTGGATGATATGCAAAGTCCTGCATGTTGTGGTTCATTTCATCTTAGAGTATGATAAATTACAGAATGGTAATTACTTTATAATCATTATTTATGTAGTTTGTTTAACGCCATTTAAAGCAAACCCCTACAAGTGAATAGTGTAAAAAAAACAAACAAACTAATTATCATCATATTTCCTCAGTTGACTGATTACATTCAGAACTTTTTTGTATTATGTTTTTTAAAATGGTATATTTAAACATGCAAATGAGGTACTACTTTATTAAATATGAAATCATTTGCATACATTTCTATCACAACAATGAAGATTTGTTTTTTTTTTGGCATACATGCAAAACATGCTTTTCTTACTCAAGAGTTTTTATTTCTTGTTTTTAGTTCAAATGCCTATAAACTTTTTTCAATCATGATTTTTTCCTTTATATATTATATACACTTCTATACAGCTTAAAAATGATTTCTAATGATTTTGACCTTAAAATGGCTTTCAAAAAATTTTTAAACTGTTGTTATTCTAGCCAAAATAAAACAAATAAGATTTTCTCCAGAAGAAAAATTATTATCAGACATACTGTGA
Organism: Danio aesculapii; assembly: GCF_903798145.1. Classification (NCBI taxonomy): domain Eukaryota; kingdom Metazoa; phylum Chordata; class Actinopteri; order Cypriniformes; family Danionidae; genus Danio; species Danio aesculapii. The sequence goes on from NC_079458.1 coordinate 11,307,938, forward strand.
AAATTTCCTTGCTCTGTTAAACATCATTTGGGAAATATTTATTAAAAGAAAAATAAATTCAACGCGGGGCTAATAATTCTGACTTCAACTGTATATATTTATAAAGAATAATATAATGAAATAATAATTATTTTATTTATAATAAAATATAATATAACATAACAAATATTTTTTTTAATTTTTTTTTATTTTTAAATAATTCTAAGTAAAAATAAAATAAATAAAGTCAAAATCAAGTGAGTGTTCATAAAACAAGCAAAATAATTTGATACTGGGGTAAATCAAATAATCTTATTTCGAAAAATATTTAAGATTAAACAAACAAAAAACAATATACATATATTACATATGTATATTTTTTATTATATTTATTTATTTATTAACTTGTCTAGAAAATACTATACATATTTGGACTAGAAACAAGGAAAAATAAGGTTCTCAGCTGTGTTATTCGGACACCTCTCCCCTGATACCAAGCCACCACACCCCCCCAACCCCCCTGTCCCCGGATTTTCAGAGATAAATGTTGGCAGGTATGTATATTTTCACTATATGAAACAGAAGCAAAATCCTCAGGAGTAACAATTTTGATTTCTCAGTTAATTCCATGACGTTCAACCTCCAACCTATTATCCAACCCAGGCTCATTCTGAAAATGTACTGCTACATACATTTCTGGAGAGTGCCAAATACATCCCAGGAGCTACGTTTTTCTGCAGTTTTTGTTTTCACGAATCCACCAAGGTCCGCTGTGTACACTTCTTCAGATCTCAAAATTCTCTCGCGAGTGCCATTTGCGCCTGCTGTTCTTGCGTAAATCCACCAGAGGCCACTGTCGAATGACTGACTGACTGACCGACCGACTGACCCATCCTCCTCCTTCCCTAAACACAACCAATAGTGTTTTTTTAAAGTACCGATTGACCCAATTACCCACTTACAGAAACCAAACCGATAGTGTTTTTTAAAAGCAATCCAGAAAAAGAAAAGCACTCGCGGTTGGCGGATTTTACCACGTTGTCAGATCTTACCACGATCTCACCCTGTCATTTACTTGCTTATTTTATTTTTTGCCTTTTGTTTTTGTTTAACACGTTTTCTGTTTTATGAACTGTTCTTCGCCCAACTTGAACCCTGTTGTCGTGGTCAACTCCTCTATGCATCTCAAGTCTGCTGATGTACAGGGTGAGCTACTGAGCAAACTGGTAAAAGCGGAAAAGCCGTCCATACGGAGGTAAGCGGTCAGCTGGTGAGCACACACAAAAAAAAAAAAAACGGCGCCATACATATAGCATTTATTTTAAAGATGAAATATGTACCTCTGGCTACAAAATTTGCGATCTGCAGCAATGTATATAGGGTTTTCAGAATGAGCCTATGTTGCAACTATACTCACTATTCATAGCAAGAGAGAAAAAGTACCTGCAAGTACTTGTGCATGTGCCAGGAGGCCTGTTTTCCATCATTGACTGCTTCCACCGTGGTATTAGCCAGACCGGCCACATCGCCCCCAGCGAACACCCACGGCTCACTGGTCTGCATGCTCTCCGGGTCCAGATCTGGAAGACCCCATCTGTTTAACCTGACGGGAGCCATGGCCTCCATCACTGCACACAGAGAGATGCAGTGAAGCAGAGGAAAAATACAACATTTGAACACAAGATTCAAAAGCTCCAGAGTAAAGGAAGATATTTCCATCACACAACAACATACTGATCTCTGTAGGCTGGGTTTGTAGAGGAATGAACTAATGGATGTGATGCTGCTTTTTATAGTATTTATGATTCATTTGACTACAAAACAAACAAAAAAGGGAAATGTGAAGTCATGAGATTACAAAAGATCCATACAATTAGTTTTGTGTTCGCTGAAAAAAAAATACAATAAACAAAATAAAAAAGCAGACATAACAGATCATTATTTGCCATAACTCTTCGTCTTTAAAATATTTAACATCTAATTTAAACACATCTACAAATTACAATCCATTTGACCAAATTAAGTTTACTGGAAGAGAATCAAAACAAACAAAACACAAAACAACATTTTTCATACAGATATACAGCTAGGAAAATAATTATTGAACATGTTGTGTTTTTTCCTGGGAATAATATTTCTAAGGGAGCTGTTAACATGGAATTGGATTGGATTTTGGTAAAACCACAAACAATACAAACATAAAAATAAAACAAAACAAAAGAAATCTAAAAAAAAAAATGAGTTCTGTGTAATAACAATGGAATGACACAAGTGCTGAACTACTGAACTGTATTTAATACTTTATATAAAAGGCGTTTTGGTGAAGTCACGTGAATTGCTCAGGTGTGAGTTTTTCACAGACTTCAACAGAGTGTAAAAATCTTGATGGTTTTGTGGGTCTCGTCTATCAAATCTGATCTTTATTTTCTATCGGATTCAAGTCAGGTGATTGGCTGGGCCATTCCACGGCTTGATTTTCTAAAAGCATTCGAGAGTTTCCTTGGCTGTGTGTTGGATCATTGTCTTGCTGAAAATGTCCACCCTGGTTTCAATTTTATCATCCTGCTAATGTAGATGTTGGACTGAAGCAGCTAATATTAATTTACAATGACGAAGGGCAGAGGGTTGCTAAAGAACTACTGAGAGATTTCAGCTGCTGTCAGGGCTTTCACTGCCTTTCTACACCTCTCTTTATTCATCTGTTCAATACTTTTTCCCTGTGTCATTTCATTTTATTACACATAACTTCATTTGTAAACTAATAGGATTTGTTTTCTTTGCATATATTGATTTCTTTAGTTGCTATCAACACCCGGTCATATGATTAATATGTCCAAAGACATGCGCTATATGTGAATTGGGTAAGCTAAATTGTCTGTAGTGTAGGAGTGCTAATGAGAGTGTATGCGTGTTTCCCAGTGATGGGATGAGGCTTGAAGGGCATCCACTGTGTAAAACATGTGCTGGATAAGTTGGCGGTTCATTCTGCTGTGACCGAAGCTTAAGGAAAATGAATAAACGAACAAAAATAATAATAATTTCAAAGGAGGGCTAATAGTTTTTCCAAAACTGCAAGTGACTTGGATCATACTCATGAAATAGTACAAGCTTAATTCTCAATTTTAGACAGAATATGGAGAATATGGAGTCTAAATGCAGCATAATATAATAATGATACAATAAGTGCTAATCCAAACACAGACTGTGTGAAACAAAGTAAAAAATGTGAAAAAGGACCTGCGGAAAAACGAACGGATAAAAGCTGATAGACTGGAAATGGCAAGGAAATAATATGAAGTCACTGACAAGACAAATGACGACGATTTTTTTTCCCCCCACCGGCGTTTCTTTTTCTTTTTGCGAGGTTAATGTAACATCTCCTGGTGCATTTCATTCACTGTTAGTAGCGTCAGCAGGAAGATACTCTGTCAAACTGATCTACATTCAGAAATGACCAGCCCTCTTCTCTTTTGAACACACATCATCCATCTTCTGAAGGCACGGACCGCGGCCTGCATTTATCAATGAGGGGGAAAAAATACAAATACAGATCTAAGGACAGGAGGCCAGAGATTTATTGCACATTATGGGGATTACTAAGGGGAAATGGAACTGCTCTCTCTGCTTATGGAGTAAAAAGAAAAGTCTGCTGTATTTTGGACAATGTGGGATAAAAAAAAACATAAAAATCACAGATGACAGAAAAATATAATACAAGTGCATTAGTTAATTTGGATATTCAACCTGAAGTGGTAAAAATGTGTGTGAAGAAATTAAATAAATGACTGCACATAATATAATATAATATAATATAATATAATATAATATAATATAATATAATATAATATAATATAATATAATATAATATAATATAATATAATATATTTTGTGTACTATAACATAGGGCTGCACGGAGGCGCAGTGGGTAGCACGTTCGCCTCACAGCAAGAAGGTCACTGGGTCAAGCCTTGGCTGGGTCAGTTGGCGTTTCTGTGAAGAGCAGGGGTGACCAACCCTGTTCCTGGAGATAGACCTTCCTGCAGATTTCAGTTGCAACCCATATCAAACACACCTGCTTGTAATTATCAAGTCCTGGTCAGGTCCTAATTATTTGGTTCAGGTGTGTTTAATCAGGGTTGGAAATGAACTTTGCAGGAAGGTCGATCTCCAGGAACAGGGTTGAGCACCACTGATGTAGAATTTGCATGTTCTTCCCATGTCCGCATGGGTTTCCTCTGGGTGCGGTTTCCCCCACAAGTCTAAAGACACAGGTGAATTGGTTATGCTAAATTGTGTATGGAGTGTGTATGGATGTTTCCCAGTGAAACATATGCTGGATAAGTTGGCGGTTCATTACGCTGTGGCGACCCCAGATTAATAAAGGGACAAAGCCGAAAAGAAAATGAATGAATCAATAATATAACAATGTAATGTACAAATAAAAATAGTTCAAATAATACAATACAATCTAATACAATACAAGACAATACCCTTAAAGGGACATTTCACCCAGGCATTGTTCAAAACCTATTTCTTTATTATGTTGAACATTTAAAAATAAATATATATTTTGCATTCAATAGAAGAAAGAAACTCATAGTTTTGTAAGTTTAAGTTTTATAAGTCTAAGTTTAATAAACCACGCAAGGGAGATAAAAACAATTAGATAATTTTTGTTTTTGGGTGAACTATTCCTTTAGGTGTTATGAAAAGCTCAGCTTTGTTTGTTGTGAGACATATATATATATATATATAACAGCCCTGTCAACAAGAGTCTTTATTTCATTTAATGCATTAAAGCAACAATAAAATACATGTATTTGAATAGATGTAAAATGCATAGTTACTAATCTGGGCTATTTTAACATTAATCTTTTTATCAGGTTAAGAAACCTGAAGAAATGTACATACATAATTAATTTTCGATGAAGTAATCTGATTATTACAATAATTGAGAACAGTTTGTTTATTGTGTATTGCAAAATAATTTGACCTAAACAGCTTTGTTTTTGATTTCTTTGTTTATTAAATCACCTAACTAAACTAAATGCAGCAGGAGCCGATTGAAGCCACTCTAATGCAGCATGGGCCAAAAGGAAGCCACTCTGATGTAGCAGGCACCAATATGGGCCAATAAGAAGCCACTCTGACGCAGCAGGGACCAATAGGAAGTCACTCTGATGTGACAGGGACCAATAGGGGCCAAAAGGAACCCACTCTGATGTAGCAAGGACCAATAGGGGCCAAAAGGAAGCCACTCTGATGTAGCAAGGACCAATAGGGGCCAATAAAAAGCCACTCTAATGCAGCAGGGACCAACAGAAAGTCGCTATGATATAGCAGGGGAAAATAGGAAGCCACTCTGATGTGGCAGTGACCAATAAGCAGCAACTTTAATGCAGCAGGAGCCAATATGAAGTCGCTCTGATGTGGCAGGGACCAATAGGGCCCAATAGGAAGCCACTCTGATGAAGCAAGGACCATTAGGGGCCAATAAAAAGCCACTCTTCTGCTGCAGGGACCAAAAAGAAGCAACTTTAATGCAGCAGAGGCCAATAGGAAGCCACTCTGATGCAGCAGGGACCACTAGGAAGCTACTCTGCTGCTGTTTAGACCAATAAGAAGCAACTCTGATGCAGCAGAGGCCAATAAGCAGCAACTCTGATGCAGAAGGGCCAATAGGAAGCCACTCTGATATAGCAGGGACCAATAAGGGCCAAGAGGAGGCCACACTGATTCAGCAGGGACCAATAGGAAGTTGCTCCGTTGTAGCAAGGACCAATAGGGGCCAATAGGAAGCCACTTTGCTGCAGTAGGGACCAATAGGAAGTAGTTCTGATGTAGAAGGTACCAATAGGGGCCAATAGAAAGCCAATCTGATGCAGCAGGGACCAACAGGGGCCGATGTAAAGTCACTTTGCTGCAGTAGGGACCAATAGGAAGTCATTCTGTTGTAGCAGGGACTAATAGGGGCCAATAGGAAGTAGCTGTGATGTAGTAAGGACCAGTAGGGGCCAATGGGAAGCCACTTTGCTGGAGTAGGGACTAATAGGTGTCGCTCTGATGTAGGAGGGGCCAATAAGAAGCCACTCTGATGCAGTAGGTACAAACAGGAAGCCACTTTGCTGCTGTAGGGTCCAATAGGGGCCAAGAGGAAGCCACTCTGATGTAGCAGGGACCAATAGGTTTTGCTCTGATGTAGCAGGGGCCAATAAGAAGTCGCTCTGATGCAGTAGGGACCAACAGGAAGCTACTTTGCTGCTGCAGGGACCAATAGGGGACAAGAGGAAGCCACTCTGATGTAGCACGGACCAATAGGAAGTTGCTTCGATATAACAAGGACCAATAGGGGCCAATGAAAAGCCCCAATGCTGCAGTAGGAACCAATAGGAAGTCACTCTGATGTAACAGGGACTAATAGGTGCCAATAGGAAGCGACTCTGATGCAGCAGGGACCAATGTAAAGCAACTCAAATGCAGCAGGGGCCTTTAGGAAGCCATTTTGATGTAGCAGAGACCAATAGGAAGCCACTCTGTTGGAACAAGGACCAATTAGAAGTCATTTTGATAGACTGAACGACTATCACAGCATTCTGTCCATAAACCCTTTATACTTTATCCAGTGTGGATTCCTCTGCTTATTGGACCCTCGCAATTTGCATCTGTCAGTGAGAAGAAAGCCCATGGGTAGTGTGTGTGTGTGTGTGTGTTTTGCCTAAGACTGATCTCTAAGGGCTCAAAAAGGACTGATACACTCCAACAGCTCTCCACAGTGGAAAAACAACTCTCTGTTAATCTCTCTCTCTCTTTCTGTCTCTCTCTAGATGTGTGTGTGTGTGTGTGTCAGTGTTGAAATAGAATAAGTGAGGCTGTTGAAGAGGTCTAGACAATTGCAGAGAACCCTAGACATTAGAGAGAGATAAAGGGGAAAAAATAATAGAGAGGAAGAGCAGGAGAAAGTGTTGACGATCAGGATTACAGGCGCAGTGTCAAGTGCAGGAGCCAATCTCTCTCTTCCTCTCTGTCTTTGAACTGACCTGCAAGCCCACCAGAGGATATTACAACTTTCTTCTTAACATCGCATCCCTTCAGCCTCCCTCTTTAATCCAACACAAGAAAATCGAAAGCTTTGTTAGGAGGAGGAGGAAGAAAGGAAACGCAGTTTAATGTTACTTAATGCTGTACTGGGTGGGCTCTGGTGTTCAGAGTTTGAAAAGTGTGTGTGTGTTTGTGTGTGTGTGTGTGTGTGTGTGTGTGTGCGTGTGTGTGCGTGTGTGTGTGTGGAGGATCAGATTGCTGATGTTTTGGCTGCTGTATTTTATTAAAGATGACAGAGCATGAAAACAGGAAATAAAAGATGTTGGTCAATGTGTAAATAGTCACAGTCACAGTCTAGTGAAGGTAATATTCAAAAATATTCAATATTCAATATTCAATATTCAAAAAAACTCTGGAACGGATAAATAAAATAAACAGTTGAAGACAAAATTTCCATATTTTTACTCTCTCAAATATTTTCCAAATGCTGTTAACAGAGAGATTTTTAACAGTTGTTAAACATAATAATTTTAATTAATTTCTAATAGAGAAATTCACCCTTGCTATGATGACAGTACATAATATTTTAAATTTCAGTCCAAAAACTGTAGATTCCTACATATAATTCAGCCTAAAGTGCAATTTTAAGGATCAACTAGGTAATTTATGCTAGCTAGACAAACTATTGCACAAAAATAGTTGTTTTGTAGTTTTTTTTAAAGGGTTAAGAATATTGACTTCAGCAATTTGTCGGCTGCACATCCATGACGTGAATCCCCCATTCCACCACATCCCAAAGGTGCTCTATTGGAATGAGATCTGCTGACTGTGGAGGCCATTTGAGTACAGTGAACTTATTTTCATGTTCAAGAAACCAGTCTGAGATGATTTGCGATTTATGACATGCGACAGGCATGTTATTCTGCTGGAAGTAGCCATCAGAAGATGGGTACACTGTGGTCATAAAGGGATGGACATACTCAGGTATAGGCTGTGGCGTTGACAAGCTGCTCAATTGGTACTAATTTGTCTAAAGTGTGCCAAGAAAATATCCCCCACACCATTACACCACCACCACCAACAGCCTGAATCGTTGATACAAGGCAGGATGGATTCATGGTTTAATGTTGATGATGCCCAATTCTGACCCTACCATCCGAATGTTGCAGCAGAAATCGAGACTCATCAGATCAGGCAATGTTTTTCCAATCTTCTACTTTCCAATTTTGGTGAGCCTGTGCGAATTGTAGCCTCAGTTTCCTGTTCTTAGCTGACAGAAGTGGCACCCGGTGTGGTCTTCTGCTGCTGTAGCCCATCTGCCTCAAGGTTGAACGTGTTGTTTGTTCAGAGATGCTCTTCTGCATACCTCTGTTGTAACGAGTGGTTATTTGAGTAACTGTTGCCTTTCTATCAGCTGGAACCAGTCTGGCCATTCTCCTCTGACCTCTGACATCAACAAGGAATTTGTGCCCACAGAACTGCCACTCACTGGATATTTTCTCTTTTCGAACCATTCTCTGTAAATCCTAGAGATGGTTGTGCATGAAAATCCCAGTAGATCAGCAGTTTCTGAAATACTCAGACCAGCCCGTCTGGCACCAACAACCATGCCATGTTCAAAGTCACTTAAATCACCTTGCTTCCCCATTCTGGTGCTCTGTTTGAACTGCAGCAGATCGTCTTGACCATGTCTACATGCCTAAATGCATTTAGTTGCCATGAGATTGGCTGATTAGAAATTTGCATTAACGAGCAATTGAACAGGTGTACCTAATAAAGTGGACAGGGAGAGAGTGTGTTAAATATAGTGAAATAATTTGCTTTCTCTGTTAAACAGCACTTGGTAAATAATATAAAAAAAATTGTTTTTAAATATATATATTTTTTATAATATTTATTTTTATTTTATTATTAAACAAGAATATTAATGTTTATTAATTCTTAATAATTCTATTTTCAATATTTTGTCATGATTAATATTATTAATTTTCTTTGGTGTATGTTTCTTTAATACATCACAATACAGTAAACGTGAAACCTGTGTGTGTGTGTGTGTGTGTGCGTGTGTGTGTGTGTGTGTGTGTGTGTGTGTGTGTATTTCTTTTTTGTGAATAATACTTTGAGTAATTTTACCCTTTTTGTAGCTTGACATTGTTTCATTCAGTTTGGGGAAATATTATTCAATAAATTTAGCAAAACATCTGAATATAAGAACAGAAGTTGCATATGCATTTATAACAAGGGGGGTGTTTTTAATTTATCCACAATCTGTTCTAATTTAACAGCATTTCATACAAGAATATCAGCATACAAAGCCTTTCGTTTTGACTTTATCAAGCTCAAATGTAGATTCCAGTCCAGAGCCGTGCTGGAGAAAGCATGCAGCTCATT
>NC_079458.1:11324845-11332345 GCF_903798145.1 Danio aesculapii
GTTCTGTGTGGTTGCTAGGATGTTGTTATGGGGTTGCTAGGGTACTTGGAGTGATTGTTAGACAGTTATTAGGTTCTATATTAGGTACTATATGTTCTAATCAGGTCCTATGCTGTTGCTATGATTTTCTGTTACCCAAGGATTTTCTGGTTACTAGGGTGCTGCAATGGTGGTTGATAGGGTCATCTTTTATGCTTTAGGTTGTTCTTTGTGGTTGCTAGGATGTTTCTTATTAGTTGCTAGCGTGTCTAGAATAATTGCTAGACAGTTATTTGGCTGTTCTCTGCTGTTGCTAGGCAGTTACTATGATTTTCTGGTTACCAGGAATTTTCTGGTTACTAGGGTGTTGCAATGATGGTTGATAGGGTTTTCCTATATGATTTAGATTGTTCTGTGTGGTTTCTAGGATGTTGCTATGTGGTTCCTAAGACAGTTACTTTGTTATTATGTTGTTCTATACTATTGCTATGCAGTGACCATGTGTTTTAATTAGGTCCTAGGCAGTTGCTAGGATTGTCTGGTTACTAAGATATTGCAATGGTGGTTGACAGGGTCTTCCTATATATATTTTAGGTTGCTCTGTGTGGTTGCTAGGATGTTGCTATGTAGTTGCTAGGATACTTAGAGTAATTGCTAGACAGTTAATACGTTGTTCCCTGCTGTTGCTAGGCAGTTACTATGTGCTCTAATCAGCTACTGGGCACTTGCTATGATTTTCAGGTTACCAGGGATTTTCTGGTTACCAGGGTGCTGCAATGGTGGTTGATAGGGTTATCTTATATGCTTTAGGTTGTTCTGTGTGGTTGCTAGGATGTTTCTACTTGGTTGCTAGTGTACTTAGAATGATTGATAGGCAGTTATCAGGCTGTTCTCTGATGTTGCTAGACAGGTACTATGTGTTCTAACCAGGTCCTAGGCTGTTGCTATGATTTTCTGGTTACCAGGGATTTTCTGGTTACTAGGGTGTTGCTATGGTGGTTTACAGGGTATTCATATATGTTTAGGTTGTTCTGTGTGGTTGCTAGGATGCTGTTACGTGGTTGCTAGGGTAGTTAGAGTGATTGTTAGAAAGTTATTACATTGTTCTCTGCTTTTGCTAGGCAGTTACTGTGTACTAATCAGGTCCTAGGCGGTTACTGTGATTTTCTGGTTTCTAGGGTGTTGCAATGGTGGTTGATAGAGTTTTCTATAGGATTTATGTTGCTCAATGTGGTTGCTAGGATGCTGCTATGTAGTTGCTAGGGTACTTAGAGTGATTGTTAGAAAGTTATTACATTGTTCTCTGCTGTTGCTAGGCAGTTACTGTGTGTCTAATTAGGTCCTAGGCTGTTGTGAGAATTTTCTGGTTACCAAGGATTTTCTGATTCTAGGATGTTGCAATGGTGGTTAATAAGGTTATCTTATATGCTTTAGGTTGTTGTGTGGTTGCTACAGTAGGATGTTGCTATGTGGTTGATAGGGTACTTAGAGTGATTGCTAGACATGTATTAATTTGTTCTCTGCTGTTGCTAGGCAGTTACTATGTGGTCTAATCAGCTCCTGGGCAGTTGCTAGGATTTTCTGGTTACCCAGAATTTTCTGGTTACTAGGGTGCTGCAATGGTGGTTGATAGGGTTTTTATATATGTTTTAGATTGTTCTGTGTGGTTGCTAGGATGTTGCTATGTAGTAACTAGGGAACTTAAAGCGACTGATAGACAGTTATTACATTGTTCTCTGCTGTTGCTAGGCAGTTACTATGTGTTCTAATCAGGTCCTAGGGAGTTGCTATGATCTTCTGGTAATTTGTGTTAACTATCAGCTAATAAGCATTTAGTTCATTTAACTACTTAAATGCCATGCTGTGATCACACAAACCTGACCACGTCTGTCAGTACTAGAGAGCAACCAGTCAGTACCACCAAGTTAGGATCTAGTACAGATTAGGTTTTGTGTTTAGTGAATTTTGATAAATTTTTAATAATAAAAAAAATACAATTAAGAGTTTTTAAAGGACACCATAAATGCAGCTTATTTCACCGACTGCTTCGGTCACAGTTCAGGGACTCAGCGAACAGATAATTATACGGCTGAAATGAAGATGGTGAGTTGAACGCTGGTGACTCTCAGTCTAATGGACACACAGGCTCTCTCTTCACCCCGTAATCACGTCACTGAGAGTGTCCAGGAATAATTTTCGGTTGTAACTGTGTGGTAATGACTCGCGTTTGCTCTGAGAGGACTGACTGCAGGAGCCCGATGCTAATCCATTCACACTCGGTTTTAAGAAGATCTCCATTTAGTAACTGCATAAAGCACATTCAAAGACAGATCACATCTAAAGACAGAGGTTTGTTTAGAATTCAGAAATGTGAGAAATAAGATAAACTGTGATGTACATGTGCAATTTGAAGATGAAGTATGGAATATACTGTGACGTATTTAATTGCAGTCACAAATATGAGAAATGTAGTCGAATACACTGCATAAGGCAAAACTTATACACACTTTAATATTGCAATTTTGAGTCAGATTCAGGTTTGAAAAATGAAGGTAAAATTGTGATATGTAAATTTGCAATTTATGTAAGAGGTTGCAAACACTAGTAACATTCACAATCATTTATATCCTCTTTTTCACTTTAAACTAATTACAATTATTCATTTACTTTTTGTCATATTTCTTCTGCCTTTACATAATGTTAATCTCCTAAAGAAATTTCTCATAATATCAATATGTATAAAAGAAAAATGCAATTATCAGTTATTGACCAGTAATACATTTTATAATGAGTTTTAATTATCAAAGCTATATTAATATAAATATCATAATATGTATTAAATACTACATCATATTTATTAAAGGGATGGTCCACAGTGTATTTTTAAGGCTTGGTTGTGTTTATAAGATTCAAAGCAATGTGTGCTCATACTTCACTTGTAGATAATCGTGTTATTTTTTATATATCTTACTTTGATTATATACAGCTACTCAGCTAACATGAAAACGTCATATTTTCTAGTTCCTCTGAAAGGCCCATCCTCAAGAGGCTCTGATTCATCAGCTAACATAACGTGCTGTGATTCATGGATCTGCTCCACATCACTAGGAAAAGCATCACGCGCCTTCAAACACGCTGTGTAAACAGTCAGTCAGGGGTGCGTTTTCCAAACAACAACGTAACTTGCGGCTGAACTTTCATAGTACGATGCATGAGTTGGGAAAAAAACGATGTAGTGACGAGTGTTTCCCAAAACCCCTAGTTTCTCTGTCGCAGATCCATCGTGTAAACCACGTTAGTTATTACAAAAAACGCCCATAATGATGCTCTAAATGGGGTGTAGTAACTACTACTTTAGAGAAGAACCCCACAATTTCTTTGTGCAAATTATATTGTTTTATACAAACACGCATTTAAAATAAAATCCAATATTAGTTTTGGTAAAAACATGCACTCGCTTTCTATATTAATTGAAATATATGTAAATGGCACATACAGTACACAACACAGGGCCTATGTTTCCTTTAGAAATATTATTGAGAACATTACATATTCTATTCTAAAACCAACAAAATCTTACGGCAATTCGTAACTTTTTGAATTGGTGGCTAATTCGTACGAATTCGTACGATCTAATTCGTACAATTTAGTACGATTGCTCATCCCCCAATGACGGTTGGGTTTAGGGGTGGGGTTAGGTGCCACGCCTCCTTTTTAAAATCATACAATTTCGTACGAATTTGTACGAATTAGCCACTAAACTGACAAAACGTAAAATACTTACGATTTCTCGTGAGATCAGGCTGTCTAAAACATAAACTCACTAACAAAACCTAACACGTATACTGATATCTTATATAAATCATATAAATAAATAAATAAATAAATAAATAAATAATGGTGCTATTCATTAAAAAATGAAATTTAACATTTATTATGAAATGAAAAAAATCCTACTTTAATAATAATATTGATGATGAGGAGGATGATGATTATTATTATTATTATTATTATTATTGAGTAAAATATTATTATTCATTTTTTGAAAAGTCTACTTTTAAAATTTGACACATGCAAATCACTGCAGAAATGTTCTAACCAACAGGCCCATGTCATATCCAGTACAGGTACTTAATAAATAACCCACTATAAATTAAAAGCATTAACGTATGCTATGTTTTTTGTAGACATAACATAATTTGGAGACGTAACAAAAGCTTTGAAGGCATAACATAAATTCCGCTTTTAAAAAATAGGTCACATATTGCTTTCGTCATGAGGCTGTGTTCAAAATGACATCAATGTTTTCAAAGTGCACTGCGGAGGGAGCGCATTTGTAAACATGAAGATCGCTAAAACTGAACTGTAAAAATACTTTGGAAGCAAATTACACCTAAGAGTGATGACTTTAAGGCTTTTTTATTTTGAATCATTCCAAGTTTAAATGATCTGAATATTCTAAATAAATAGGGCATAGGGGGAATAAGTGGGAATAGAACACAGCCAGGAACTCAGCTTCTAACTACAGCTCCAGAGGTGCAGTTGCAAGTGCACAAATTTGCGACGCAGTTTGCCAATGTTCGTTGGAACAACGGATTTTGAACACGGCAAATCAATAAACTATGTTTGTAACGACGTAACTTGTGACCTTAGTTGGCTAACAATAGTTTTGGGAAACGTACCCCAGAGTAGCTGTTAGCCATATCAGCTTGTGCCTGAATCAAACAGAAAATGAAGAGGACACAGCTGAACCTCACGCCTGCTCTCTAAAATAAAATTTTAGAGAGTGTCTTTTCAAATTTCAATTTTAGAAAGTGTCTTTCACATGTATTAGGCATGTATTCGGAATAAGCATGTGTAAGTAATATGAAATGTTCACATATCATTTACGAGTTTATTTGAGATGTAGAACGTAGGGAAAACAGCTGCATAGAGAGACACTGCAGCACTGGTGAAGATTGTGGCCGTTTACAGTGGTTTGACTGATAAATGAATTTGTAGCTAAATTGTTAGCATGCCAAACAGCATTTCCCGCTGTTTACATACCATTAATGCTAGAAACTGTGCATGTAATAGATCAATGTTAACAAATAAAATACTTACAGGCTGTGGCTCACAATCTATAGCTTCGTTGGTTGGAGGAGTTTTTAGCCAAATCCAGCACCGAACTGGGAGAGATTCTAGAAGCTGTCCTTTGTCAAATGCTAGCTATATATATATATATATATATTTTTTTTTTTTAAGTCTCTGGAACATAATTAAAAATAAACTGAAAGCCCTCCTCTCTTTGTGTCATGTCCTTTGGAAGCCCAAATACAGAAACAGATGAAGTTCTGTGAAAATAGCAGCATTTGGATGGCATTGTAGTGTTCTCTGCTACATTATATCACTACAGCGCCTCTGGTCACGCCCTGTCGCTGTGCTGGTGTATGCACGTGGTGAATGCATGTAACCTGAAGTACTTGTGATCTCACTAGCCCGGATAGATTTTTTTGTAGTCCCCAAACTTTGCTCGCTGTAGGCCAATGGTCTCAAACTCAATTCCTGGAGGGCCACAGCTCTGCATAGTTTAGCTCCAACCACCTCCAACTCACACATGCTTAATAGTTTTTAGTAGTCTTGAACACCTTGGTTAGTTTGATCAACTGTGTTTGATTAGGGTTGGAGCAAAACTGTGAAGAGCTGTGGCCCTCCAGGAATCGAGTTTGAGACCTATGCTGTAGGCTTTGCTAAGCTAACTCAGTAAAAGCCAATGTCTCCCTTTGCATTGAACTCTGAGCGTATTACATTCAAAGATGTTGTTTATCTTCACACAGCTACATTATACATCAACTAAAGTTTCAAACATGATATCGTAGTGGACCACCCCTTTAATCCACTTTTAACTTAATGAATGCATTTATATTTGTATTTTCTGTGCATCTACGCATGAGGGCTGGGATAGTTGGTCAAATTTACCCTTGCACACTTCACTACTTAATCAGAAAGCACTGGCCCTGCAAGACAGCCAAGCTAATTCGACCTAAATCAAATGAATAAATCCCTGAAACAACAGCAACAACATGGAGCTCATCCATTTGAAAATGGCAGCCGTTCAGAGCACTGATGGCTTTACTTACAGCATAATGAGTCCAGGTCCAGCCCACAAACACTTTCACCAAATTTATTGTCACATCGGGACTCTTCCTACACCTAGTCTCTACTCTGTACCATTTTAGAAAAAACTCTTCTATTAAGGGGCAGGAAATAGATTTCTATAGGCATTTTACCTTCTTGATGGGATAGTTTACCCAAAAATGAATATTCTGCCATTGTGTAGTTATTTTTGACTTGTTTGACAGTTTTTTTTATAAATTCTTTTCTGTTGAACATTTAAGAAAATATTTTGAGAAAATTTTGAGTTTATTGCCATTTCAGCCTCTCTGGCTATTTCATGGCAAAACCAGATAAAATGTACATTTTTATAAATATCACTTTCACATAATGTTAAAAAGGTTTATAACAATAAAAGACATCAAGAGCAATACTACATAAAAATAAAAGAAATGTAATTTTAAGATATACTTTTGATTAAAATTCTACCATTTTTGAAGGACCTAAAAATAAGATAAGTAAATAAGTAAATGTATAAATAAACAAATAAATAAAAATAATAATAATAAATAAATCAACAAAAACAAAAAGTCTCTCGAGATAAAAACTGTTGCCTGAACTAACGTCTGTTGAACTCAAAAGAAGGTATTTTGAAGAATGTTGGAAACCGATAACCTGTAGAATAGGAAAAACAAATACTATGGCGGTCAATACATGCTGGTTGTCAACATTTTTCAAAATATCTTCTTTAGTGTTCATCAGAACACAAACTGGTTTCAAACAAGTCAAGAATGATGTTAAGGTGAGTTATCCCTTTAAGAACATGTATCTCTTGTCTTTTAAGTCACAAATACTTACATTTAACCAATTATCTCAAACAAACAGAATACCGAAAATTATTATACCAATAGAAAATATACATTTCAAATCTAATTTAAAGTAGGAACTTATTGCAAGGCAAGATTATGGGAGAAAAAAAGATTTTTATACTATGAATTTTTAATAATTTTAACTTAATGATTTTCATCAAACTTAATAATTTCTTATCTACTTAATCATTGAACTAAATGCATGAAAAAGCTTGTATATAACTCATTTTAAAGCCAATCTGAAAACATGCTTGTTTCAGTATGTTGAAGAAAGTATTGAAATCACACTCTGGAAGATTCCTTCACACTTAGACGTTTGTTTCAGAACCTGGCACATTTGTCCCTTAACTTGGTTCGTTTGGCCATATATGAATCCCGCTCTGCTTCACGCCAAAACAATCGGCCCGAGACCGCCTGAACGAGCTGTTTGGTTGTAGAAAGAAAGCAATACAATCCAATGAACAAACAAACCAGGCTGTACATCACAGTGTATTATGGATATGTAACAGGTGTATATATATAAATATTTCCTCTACTGTTTCTCTTACGTTTATTCTTT
>NC_079458.1:11334845-11339845 GCF_903798145.1 Danio aesculapii
ACACTGCTGTTCTCAAATACAATTTTAAAGCATTTGTGCTACCAGAATATTTTAATTTAGGAAAACCTTTACTTTTTCTTTGCTACCTTACTTGCTAAAGCATGATATTATACTCTAATAACAGTGTATAAACTCTTTAATTCAAATAATCAGATTACAGCAAGTCTGCAGTTAACAACTCACTGATTCAGACAATCTGGTCAGAGTGAGTCTTCATGTAATGAAAAACTGATTCAAATGATCCAGTCAGAGCAAGTCCAGTTAACAACTTGCTGATTCAGATGATTTGATAAGAGTGAGTCTCTAGTAAACAATTCAGTGATTCAGATGATCTAGTCAGAGCAGCTGTCCAGTTGACAATTCATGGACTCACATGATCTGATCAGAATGAATCTCCAGTTAACAACTCAGGGGTGTAGCAACTGAAGGGGGGGGGGGGTGTACGGGGGGGATATGTCCACCTCACTTTTAGAGACAGACCATTTAGAAACAGGTGATTAATAATTATATGAATGCATGATCTCATACAGCCGTCCCCCCACTTCTAAAATGTCTGCTACGCCCCTGTAACAACTCATTGATTTTCACTGATTCAAATGATCTGATCAGAGCCAACCTCCAGTTAATGACTTACTGAATCAAATGATCCTGATCAGAGCGAGTCTCCAGTTAAGAATTCACTGATTCAAATGATTTGCTCAGAGCAAGTCTCCAGTTAAAGATTCACTGATTCGAATGAGTCGCTCAGAGCGAGCCTCCAGTTAAAGATTCACTAATTCAAATGATTTGCTCAGAGCAAGTCTCCAGTTAAGGATTTGCTGATTTAAATGATTCACACAGAGTGAGTCTCCAGTTAAAGATTCACTGAATCAAATGATTCGCTCAGAGTGAGTCTCCAGTTAAGGATTCACTGATTCAAATGATCCAATCAGAGCGAGTCTCCAGTTAAGAATTCACTGATTCGAATGAGTCGCTCAGTGAGCCTCCAGTTAAGGATTCACTGATTCAAATTATTTGCTCAGAGCAAGTCTCCAGTTAAGGATTTGCTGATTTAAATGATTCACACAGAGTGAGTCTGCAGTTAAGGATTCACTGAATCAAATAATTCGCTCAGAGCGAGTCTCCAGTTAAGGATTCACTAAATCAAATGATTTGCTCAGAGTAAATCTCCAGTTAAGCATTCGCTTATTCAAATGATCCAATCAGAGCGAGTCTCCAGTTAAGGATTCACTGAATCAAATGATTTGCTCAGAGTAAATCTCCAGTTAAGCATTCACTTATTAAAATGAGTCTCTCGGAGCGAGCCTCCAGTTAAGAATTTACTGATTTAAATTATTCACACACAGCGAGTATCAAGTTATGGATTCAATAATTCAAATGATCCAATCAAAGTGAGTCTCCATAAAAGGATTTATTGATTCAAATAATTTGCTCAGAGTGAGTTTCCAGTTAAGAACTCACTTATTCAAATGATTCGCTCAGAGCGAGTCTCCACTTAAGGATTCACTGATCCGATCAGAGTGAGTCTACAGTTACCAACTCACTGATTAAACGTATCCATTTAACCTATATATACTTTCAACCAAGCATTTAATTTGTGTATGTCCAACTGGCAACATAATAATAATAATAATAATAATAATAATAATAATAATAATAATAATAATAATAATAATAATAATAACGATAATGATAATAATAATAATAATAATAATAATAATAATAATAATAATAATAATAATAATAATAATAATAATAATAATGATAATAATAATAATAATAATAATAATAATAAAACCACTGAGCTGATAATAAGCAGATTATTTATATTTTACATCCCTCATAAAAAAAGAGAAAGTCACAGAGGCTCTGCACATGAGAGTGAGTAAATACTGCTTTCTTTTTGGCTGAACCCCCGCTTCAAGTGTGTTTCGAAACGAGTGTGATGTTAGTGCACATAACAACAACCGGCAAAGGTCATATCTTTCATCCGGCCATGAGATAATGAAGCGGCTGATTATGAGAGCGCTGTACCTCGTTAAAAAACATCAAGCACAACTCAGAGAGTTTACAGAAGATTTTCTTTTTGGTTCCAGAAAAAGCAGAGAGATGAAAAGTGCGTTTGAATCACCTGAAACGGAAATGTAGTCGTGCGGTGACAATTCTATTTTCTTATTACTACGTTTCCAAAAATGGTCTCAGTTCACGTCAATGCACAAGCAAACGCTCCGTTCTGATTATGTACGCCTACAGGAGTCTTAAACTTAATATAGCTTATAAACAGCTTTAATGAGTTGAAGATGATGGCGGTCGTATAAGCAGAGCGTCTTCACAGGAGAGTGTAAACAGATGTGAATAATTGCAGCACTTTACCGTACTTTGTCCTAATGTTGTGGGCGATGTGAAGAACTACGTGTGAATCAGATTTGAAGGTGAAGTGTGTAATTTTTGAAGTCCAACTTTTATGAGCTGAATGGTGAAAATACAGTATTGCAGTTTAGTGATGTTTTTGCTCTGGCTCAACTATTAGGGTGAGTTGGGTGTAGGGTTATACATTTGAAAAATTAAGCTTATAATCAATATTTATACTTAAAAAATAAACAAAAAGGTAATTCAAATGAAATTAAAATTACATTTAATAAAAAAATAAATTAAACAAAAATTTTATGAAATTAAAGATTAAATTAAAATAAACAAAAAAAAATCTAACAAAAAGTGTAATTAAATTAAAGATTAAATTATTAAAACAAAAAACAATTAAACAATAATTAAATTAAATTAACTTAAAAATTAAATGAAATTAAACCAAAACAAAAATTAAACTAAATTAAATTAAACATTAAATTAAACAAAAAATATGAATTAAAAAAACTATTTCATAAACAAAAAATTAAAATAAACAAAAAAAATGTTAACAAAAAATTAAATTAAACAAAAAATGTATAAAACTAAAGATTAAATTAAATTAAACAAAAACATTCAATTACAAACATTTTATTAAACTAACAATTTAAAATAATAATTAAATTAAACCAAAATAATAATAATAATAATGCATTAAAATAACATTAAATTAATATAAACAAAATAAAACAATTATAATAATTAAATTAAACAAAAAATTAAACAAAAACCTTTCATTAAACAAAAAATTTAATTAAATTTAACAAAAAATCAATTACAAAAAATCAATTAAAACAACAATTTAAAAAATGTATTATATTAAACCTAAAAAAAATTAATTAAACAAAAAATTTAATTATAATAATTTAATTAAATCAACATTTTTTTGTATTTTTATTAAATTAAACAAAAAATAATAATAATTAAACAAAAACATTTCATTAAACAAAAAAATGTAATTATATTTAACAAAAAATTAAACAAAAAAGTTTATTAAATTAAAGATTAAATTAAATAGATTTTTTTGTTTAATTAACAATTAAAAATTAAATTAAATTGAACAAAAAATAATTAAACAACAATTTAATTAAATTAAACATGAAATTAAATTTAAAAAAAATTAAATAATAATAATTCAATTAAAATAACAATTAAAAAAAATGTAATTCAATTAAACCAAAAATAATTTAAACAAAAAAAAAATGTAAACAAAAATTGTATTAAATTATAAATAAAATTTAACGTAAATTAAATTACATTAAATTAAACCAAAAAAATAATTAAACAAAAAATATTAAAACATTTTTATAAAATTTGACAAGGATTAATCGCACCCTAAAGAAAAGTTGATGTGTGTGTGTGTGTGTGTGTGTGTGTGTGTGTGTGTGTTAAATTTATTATGTATTTATTATAAATTTATTATTATGTATTTATTATAAATTTATTATAAATCTATTTACAATTTGTATGAAATACATTTATTTTATATCTAAATATAAATAAACATTCTCAAATATATGCATGTCTGTGTGCATTCTTATATACATAATAACATAATTAATTAAAATAACAAAATAAATAGACATAGTAAATATTAAATATACGTAATACATTTGCCAGCACTATTTATTTATTTTTAATTGTGATTTGTTTTAAGAAAGACAGCTTTATAGCGCAATACTATGCCTTTACACTGTCTCAAACATTTAATGGCTTAAAAAAAAACTTTCCTCAGTCCATCTGACGTGACGCACATACTTCTGCCGTTTTGTCTAAATGGAGCCGATCATGACACATTTAGCCGCTGACATCATAACCATCTGAAACTCACCAGGAGGACAATTGACAATAATCTCCTCTAAAAGCAAAGACAAGTCTGCAATAAAAGAGAGAGAGAGAGAGAGAGAGAGAGAGAGAGAGAGAGAGAGAGAGAGAGAGAGAGAGAGAGAAAGAGAGAGAGAGAGAGAGGAGCTCTTCATAAATCTCTGCTTCACACTTCTCTCACACCAAATATTAATAAGCTTCACTCGTCTGCCTGATGTTGACTCTCTTTCTCTCACTTTCTGACTCTCCTCCACTCACAGCTTGTTTGAGCTT
The DNA here is from genome assembly GCF_903798145.1 of Danio aesculapii. Taxonomy (NCBI): domain Eukaryota; kingdom Metazoa; phylum Chordata; class Actinopteri; order Cypriniformes; family Danionidae; genus Danio; species Danio aesculapii. Next base: position 11,339,346 of record NC_079458.1, read on the forward strand.
CTCCTGCTAGTAATCTTTATTTTTTTCTTTCTCTAGACCAAGAAGGGGAGAAAAAATAATTAAATGCAAACTGTAAATATAAAAGTTCAGATTAGAAATATTGTTTGGAAAGTCATATAGTGCTCAAACTTATCAGTGTATTCAGTGTTATTACCAGTGTGTTTACTGTTTTCTTTCCTTTCAGTGTGTTTACTGTTTTCTTGTGTTTTTCTAGTGTTTTTTAAAGTAACTAAAACCATATCTGAAATTAAAATATTGTTTATTTATTTATTTGTTTATTCATTTTCCATCAGCTTAGTCCCTTTATTAATCAGGGGTTGCCACAGTGGAATGAACCGCCAAATTATCCAGCAAACGTTTAACACATTACTTTTAAAAGTAATTTAAAATAAATAAAATAAAAATAAAGTAAATAAAGTAAACTAAATAAAATAAAAATAAAGTAAAATAAAATAAAATAAAAAGTAAGGTAAAAAATAAAGTAAAATAAAAAATAAAAA
>NC_079458.1:11349845-11417345 GCF_903798145.1 Danio aesculapii
ATTCCACATTATTTTTTTTAGCTAAGAAGGTTTCGTGCATTTACTAAAGCTTGTTTAAATTGAGCAAACGAAGGTGTTGATGCATGTTGTAATGCATTTCCTTGCAATCACATCCAGTGTATTGTAGTTGATTGATTCTGACAGCAACACCCAAGTCTCCATCTCTCAATCACTTAGTGCTTGATTACCAGCGTCTTCTGCTTTCCATCTCAGTCGCAGTGGATCTCATGAACTTCTCACGTTACAATTCTCGCAAATGCTCTGATCTCTGCCAACGTGTTATATCATATTAAGACGCCATCATGCCTTGAAGAGAATGCAGTATTTGCTCCATTTAAACGGCTACAAAACACATCTCGCTCGAATATCCCGATTTAGATAATATGTTGAGAACATTGAGAGATCTTCAGAACTCACGTTGTCCGGGCTTCTTTCAAATGGATGGTAATTGTGGGTTTTGAGGCATTGGAGGCCTGACGCTCGTGTCTAAACATCACTCCCACTGAAATCACCAAGATTACATTATGTGTGATTATGTGTAATGATGTTAATGACACTAAACAGTGGCAAACATTCAGAGGGGGGCATCTGATGCACAATAGACATTAAAGGAAGTAAGGAGTCAACAGAAGAAATAGAACAGGAAACGTGGATCTGCGGACAGGAAATTTTTATCTATGCCTCATTGACTCACATTTCTATTATCGTGATTTATATATATATATAGTTGAAGTCAAAATTATCATATATAAAGTATTAAAATTATTATTGCATTTTTTCTTGTTTAAATATTTCCCAAATGATGTTTAACAGAGCAAGGAAAATTTCACAGTATGTCTGATAATATTTTTTTCTTCTGGAGAAAGTCTTATTTGTTTTATTTTGGCTAGAATAAAAGCCGTTTCAAGGTCAATATTATTAGCCCCTTTAAGCTATATATTTTTTCAATAGTCTACAGAACAAACCATCGTTATACAATAACTTGCCTAATTACACTAACCTGCCTAGTTAACCTAATTAACCTAGTTAAGCCTTTAAATGTCACTTTAAGCTGTATAGAAGTGTCTTGAAAAATATCTAGTCAAATATTATTTACTGTCATCATGGCAATGATAAAATAAATCAGTCATATATATATATAGTAGAACATTAAAGAAGATTTCTTTTGGTGATTAATATATTAGTATTAATATAATTATATTTAGATCAAACAATAAAATATTACAGTTTCAGCTTTCAGCTAAACACACTTTTAATGTTCCACTGAGAAAAAAAAAAATCCCCTACTGTATACTGAAATGTGTAACAAAATACACGTGAAGCAACATATTTAAGTTTTAGAAAACTGTAGGCTGAAGCAAAATACTGTGAAAATATGTGTCATGCAATACTGTTGTTGAGTGTGGCGATAACAATATTTCTTAAGGAATAACTTTTCCCTAGAAGAATGCTATTTTAATAGTATTAATAGCAATTTATAAATCATTTATCTATGTAATTATGTTAAAATAAACAGGTAAAATATATTTTTCTGATTTAATTCATTCTAATCCAGATTTAAAAACTTTATAAAAGGTGCAAACATTTAGGGCCCTAACATAAACCCAGCGAAAAGGAGCAAGACGTGTTTGGCGCGTTTTTTTTTTTTTTGCTAAACACAATTTTAATGTTCCACTGAGGAAAAAAAATCCCCTACTGTAAACTTTGGATTTGTCATCTGAAATGTGTAACAAAATACACCTGGAGCAACATATTTAAGTTTTTACAAAACTGTAGGCTGAAGCAAAATACTGTGAAAATATGCGTCATGCAATATTGTTGTTCCGCCACGTTGTGGACTCATGGATGTTCCGGTCTAAAGTATATGTGTTAAGGTGCATTGTTGGCGCATTGCTATTTTGAGGAACTGAAATATTGACCACAACGTTGACCAATTAAAATTATATTTACATATGAAAATAAATTAAAGGATCAAAATGTTACAAAATTATTATTTTCTACATAAATATAAAAACCACTGCCTCCATGCCTTCATCATCTCGAGGGACTTTTTTTCAGTTTATTCATGACAATTTGCATTAGTAATATTATTATATGCAGTAGTATTATTTATTATATGCATACTTATATTTGTTTTAATAAAAAATTGTCCACCTGTTGGGTTTGGGAGACATATGCATCACCATATGGGGCAATAGGATGTGTGTTTGAATTTAACTCAGTTTTTGACCACACTTCATTAATATTGTTCATTTATTTGTTTGCAAGAAATTAGAACTGAAATTAGAAATAGTTTTGAAACAAATCTTTGTGCTTAACAAATGAAATTAAATGTGTAGGCTAATGGATGTCTTTAGTTGAGTGAGTATCCGTTTCATTCCTCCACGAAAGTAAAGGAGTAAAGTAAAGACAAAGTAAAGAGGCCGAATGCAGGAGGCTCGTTCTTTATCCTCGCACTGCAGATAAAGTAAAGCATTCAGTTTTTTCATTCAGTTATTTCACCTACAAAGTCTGCCGCGTAAATAGCAAATACACCGTGACATGACCCAACTGACTCCTAAAGGCAATGGGAGATAAGACTTTGATTGGTTTAATGCACGTTATGCTCAAAACACACCCTATAATTGATTGTGTTGCTATGGGAGGTTGCTAGATGTGTTGCACATAAAAAACGCAGAGCTATTGACCAATCAACATCAAAACCTGATTATATATTTATATATGACTATATTAACATTAAATATCCCCATGCTGAAGGTGTCATATCACACATTAGACTTGGTGCAAATCACCACTGATTCTCATTAGGAAATGTCGAACACATAACGTTGAAAGCCGCTAAATGGCTGTAACGATATCCCAATGATATTCTGGCATTTCCTCCAACTAAAGCTGTCAGGGTGTCATGACTAATGAACAACATAAAAAAATCCCAGACTTTTAATGTTGCGCACAGACAAAATCGCAGACATGTGCTTCATATCTCTGAGCAGGTACTTGAGTCTTGTTAGTATGAATGTCAGTCAATAATTATAAAAAGCTGCTTTTATGTGTTTTGAAAATGCTGTCCTTAATCTATGCGCTTGTGTATTCATGCGCAGCTTAATTAAAACAGAAGTTCGGCAAGCCAAAATTCACAAAAACATAAAAAAATAACAAGTGGTGTAGTTGGAACAAACATATATCAGCATGTTTCTTAAATAACATCACCAGATCTTTTTTTACGCTTGTTAATTTGCTACACATATTTTTTTCACAACGCATATATCCCTTGTCACCCCAATCACCCGATATTCATCAAAACACAAAAGAGAAGTTCAGGAGGAAGGGGAAACTTTCGAGGTATGGCGTGACAAAGAGGGTTTAACAAAAGCGCCAGGGTTTGTGACAGCGCTCTTTGTAAGTAATGCGTCTCCATTTGTCTCCTGCTGCACCGCATTTTCTTCAGCAACGATCCCTGCACTGAGCTCCCATACGTTACGCCCGCAGCAGAGACTGTTTTTACCATGCAAAATCAAAAATAATACATCACCCGGCAAGCAGAACGCCTCTCGTTAATCAGGGCTTATCTATGGGCATCTATTGAGAAGAGCGAACGCTTTTTTGGGACTCCCCGACCTCTTTGACCCTTATAAATTGCATAATAATGACCTAAACCAAGGATGAAACTAGATGTTGACATTTTATGTTGTAATAAATGCCAGTGCCTATAGATTTAACTCAATGTACAGTAAGCATATGAGATTATTTACACTATGATTTAAGGAAATATTAGAGTCTTTGTCCTACAAAGTGTGAGCTGAGATGAACCAAAGTGCAAAATCTATTCACTCGGCAGCCATATTTGCAAAGCTTCCAGGCAGTACATCCAAAACCAAGTTGTATCTAAATGAATGGGGGAATACTGAAAACTTAAAAACTGCTTGCTCAACTATATAGTTATATAATTATAAGCAATATGACATATTTCACATAAACAACAACATCTGAAGTGAGCTGTGTCATTACTTTTGCAGCTCAATTACATTTAAAACGTCATATTTCCAGTTTGCTACTGCGCATGCACAAAGATTGGCAAGTACTATATTAATCTTGATTACAGCTGTTTCAATGGTAATTAGAGGACGTAGTTACAAAAGCTGGAGCAAAAATCAGAGGATGATCCTGGAAAGACACATAATGTGATGCCATTTTTTTTTGTCAAAAGAAGGTTGCCAAATGACAGTGATTGCTGTAATGAACTAGAAAATCTGTACAAACCCCTCCCCCAAAGCTATCATAACCATCATTGTATATATAATCTTTAAAAATGACTCTTATTTTTAATATTAGCTCTAGCAGTAATCCTAACCTAAGCAAGCACCGCAAAAACTTACTTATTTAGATACGTACATATTTACTCAGATGATAAATTACTTCTGTACAGGCAGGGGTGGACCTAGTGCCAGAGCCATATCACCCTGCAGCCCAAGACCGGTTACTCACTTAAGCTAAGCTAAGCAGGGGGCACTCAACTTGCGGTCTGGACGCTATACTGTCAGTGAGTGCCGTCTTTCGGATGAGAAATTAAACCAAGGTCCTGACTCTCTGTGGTCATTAAAAATCCCATGGCACTTCTCGTAACTGGTTAAATTCCCTCCATTGGCCCTTACACATCATGGCCTCCCAATCATCCCCATCCACCCAATTGGATGTATCACAATCTCTCCACTCCACTTTTAGCGCCGTTGTCCTGTGGCTGCTGTCGCATCATTTAATTGGATGCTGCACACTGGTGGTGGTGTGGAGAGAATCCTTCCCTCATGATTGTGAAGCGCTTTGGGTGTATGGCCATACACGATAAATGCGCTATATAAATACACACATTACATTAGTGATTTGGAGGCCCTAAGCTAATCCATGGATGGGGCCCTAGCATTTTTGAAAAATAAACTGCATGTTAAAAAAAAAAATAATAGTAATAATAATTATATATATATATATATATATATATATATATATATATATATATATATACACAACAGTTTACACAAGTATATACACAACTGTCTGGTTCTTGAATCTGATTGGCTGAAAACCGTGCAATATTTTGCCAGTAACATCACACAAAAGCCTCTTCACCCTTCACCTTTGTGTATTACTCCACCCATATACAGTCAGCAACAAGCAGAGAGACACTACAGTTTGACAAATATTACTGCTGTTAGACAACAAAATCTGCTTTTGAGGCTTTTTTTAGTCGAAAATGTAGTTGTTTAGATTGCAACTATGCTGTTAATTTGAATAGTGCCTATTTTAAAATATTTACAATTTCTGAGAGAGCCCGTCGGCGGCCATTAGCCTGCCATAGTGTAGTAGACCAAAGACGGTTGACGTTTTCTATCCACAAGATGGCGACAGAATCGCAAAATAAGCTTAGAAGATTATAACAGTCTGATTTCTAACTACAGCTGGTCAAATCAATATTAAACTGGTAAGCTCATCTGCCAACACTTTCGTTTTGCATGGGAGTATCCTGTATTTCAGACCAATCTCCCACAACCCTCCCGTTTTTTTATTTCTTCTGGAAAACTCCCGTAATTTTATCCCCCCCCCCCCCTTATTGTTTTTGGTACAGTCTGTAAACACCCCCGGGTCGCAGCGGCCACCCAAAACCCGCTGCATCCTATCCCGGTTCTCAACAGTGTTATTCAGAGACCTCACCCCCGAACACCAACGCACGCCTCCCACCAGTGCTGAAATATAATAATTTTTTTTAAACATGCAGTTTATTTTTCAAAAATGCTAGGGCCCCATCCATGGAATTGCTTAGGACCTTCAAATCCCTATACAGTTGAAGTCAGTATTATTATTACTTTTTTAAATATTTCCCAAATGATGTTTAACAGAGCAAGGAAATTTTCACAGTATGTCTGATAATATTTTTTCTTCTAGAGAAAGTCTTATTTGTTTTATTTCAGCTAGATTAAAAGCATTTTTTTTTTTTTTTTTTACATTTTAAGGTCAAAATTATTAGCCCCTTTAAGCTATTTATTTCCGATAGTCTACAGAACAAACCATCGTTATACAATAACTTGCCTACCCTATCCTGCCTAGTAAACCTAATTAACCCAATTAAGCCTTTAAATGACACTTTAAGCTGTTTAGAAGTGTCTTGAAAAATATCTAGTAAAATATTACTAGATATCTTCCATGTAAATATCTTCTAAACTATTATGTTTAGAAACGTGTTGAAAAAAATCTTCTCTCAGTCAAACAGAAATTGGGGGAAAATATAAACAGGGGGCTAATAATTCTGACTTCAACTGTATATATGTAATATGTATAAAGCATTAAATTCACAAATAAAAAAACAAGTTTACAAGCTACGTACAGCACGTGTGTCCAAACTCAGTCCTGCAGCTCTAACTTGTCTCAACACACCTGCACAGATGTTTCTAGAAAGCCTAGTAAGTGCTTGATTAGTGTGTCTGATTGGGGTTGGATCTAAACTTTGTGTTTAAGCACCCAGATGTACAGTTAATAAACCATTTTTTTTGTGATTAGATTTTATTAGTCATAATAATTTTTAAAAATAAAAGGAGAAGCAGATTGGTTTGACTGTACCAGGGAAATACCTCATGCTCGCAATGTTAAAACATAAGAGTATCTAAAAAATCCCCAGTAACACCTAAAACATTCGCTAGTCACTTTTTTTGAAATTTTGGCGCTGGGGGAGTCTAAAAAGTTGGCAATACTGGCGCAGTATCTTTGATTAAAGCGGCGCCGCCGATGTGTTCACACCTTGCGCATGTGCAGTACGTACGTACGGAACATTCCACTATTCATCGGGGCCAGCGGTTTTGAAAAGAAGTAATAATGTTAAAATCATAACGATTATAGACAGATTTTACAGCATATGATAGAAAATGTATAAAAGAGCTATATGAATAATACAGGCTTCTTCGCATTGGTCAGGGCCCTAATTATCTAGGGCCCTAAACGGCTGCTTACCTCACTTATTGGTCAAGTCTGCCCCTATGTACAGCTCTTAATTACCATCGTCGTCAGCAAAACATCCAAACATTTCAAAAGAACAGCACGTTTCCAATGAAACAGCACATATGTAAAGGAGACCTTTTATGCTAGTTTTAATAAGAATTAAAATAAGTCTCTAATGTCTTTAGAGTGTGTATAGGAAGATTCAAGTCAAAGTACTACACAAATATTGTTATACTGTAACTCTTTGAAACTGCCCCTTTTAGTGCTTTGATCCAAATTGTGCCATTTTGGTGACTGTCGCTTTAAATTAAATTGAAATTGTGCTCCCAGCCTTATTTTCAAAAGAGGGTGGAGCTATAAATGCCTATGTGTCAGCATAGTGGCAGATTTAAAACTGTAATGACGGACAGCTGCTTCTCACTTAGTGCTGTCTATGCTAATGAGTGAGAGATCATCACCAATGGGCGGGGCTTTCCCCCTCCAATGATACGTACAAAGGGAGAAAGTCAATCAAAGTTTTTTTCAGGCTGTTTTTATAAAGTGTGATTATGAAAAATTGAATTAATTATTTTTTACAGTTAGAGGCTGGCTATATTCACACATAGTTGCCACACAACTGTGTTCAAACTATTTATAAAAGTGATTTTTGCATAATAGGTCCCTTTTAATGTCAAAAATGTGTGATGATTTAAGAAGTGAAAGCTTCTTGGGTGGTATTTTGGAAACATGCACAATTGATGGGTCATTTGTACAGTGTAATATTATAACCTCATATTGACTAGTGTCCAACAATCACCGCCGCCAACTCATAGCAAATATTGATTGTGGAGCTTTTAAAAACTTCAAGCATTCTCCAGAAACATCTCATCTCAGTACTGAGCGCACATCTTTTAATCATGTCCTTGCATGTATTGATCGCTACGCCTTTTAATAACACGTTTTCCAACTTTGACTTACATTTTGAGATTGGTTCCAACTGCTTTTAGGGCCGTATGGGTGCATTATAACTGTTTTATGTGTGCAGCACAGCGCTGCCTTCTTTTTGTCACAATGAAATCAAAAGGGACATCCAGAAAATGAGACCCAAAGATCGCAGGCTTCATTACTCCATGGCAGTCAAGGTGTTAATTCACTCTTTAAAGCCATTGAACCCAAGCCACTGACGCCTGAGCCTATAGCCTAGAAACAATGCTCTTATCTGACTTCCTCAACCTGGCTTCCACTTTGCATATTTTTGCATATTGCCAGGGAGAAATTAGCATGTCAATCATGTGAGTGGATGACATTTAAAAAGACCGTAAAGGACTCGTGTGAAATTACAGAAATTAATTGCAAACACTCAGCGCTTTCATTTTCTTCCACAGTCGGAATTTCTTTACATCCCTTTGTAGAGAAATCCAAAAAATGCTCCACGTAAAAGACTCATAATTAGGATGCCAGTATTAAGAGACTCAGCGTTTTGAAACAACGAATTATACTAATTCTTTTTCTCATTGTGCCGGTACAATAAGACCAGTCACGTGGCCGGCTTTAGGCAATGTTTGAATTCTTAAGATCAGTGTAGGGGCCACATAATCACAGTTTAATTTCTTTCTATATAAAGTTGCATTAGTTTAGTAATAAGATTAACTCCGCAGATGAAAGTTTTCTTAGGTTGGGAGACATAATTAGGAATGCTTTATAATGTAAAGAGCTCATTTGATTAATTTTAATGAGCAATAAGGGAGAACATATATAGCCGGAAGATAAGATCTTTAAGAACATTTATTTGTTTCTTGGTGTTGCGGGGGGGAAAAGGAAAGAAATAAAAGAAAAGAAAAACTAATAACGATGAGCCTGCATACAGCCACACAGTTTGAAAATAAAAAGCAAAGCTTCTCACTGCCAGTGCCAATATGATAATCATTATTTGATTCTAATGGCAAAAGGTCACATCTTATATAATCCTCTGCTACTGGTAACAGTCAGTAAACAGTGAGAGAAAAAGGAAAACTGAGAGTGAGAAGCGAAAAGAAGAGGAATAAAAACAGTGTGAAAAATTGAAGAAAATAACAAAGGAAAGAAAATAAAGATTAAAGTAAAAAAAAAAAATGAGTAGGTTAGGGTGAAGGAAATAAGGAATGGAGGAAGTCAATGTTTAAACGAAGGACAAATGGGAGAATGTAAAAGATGGAAGGAGCAGGAAAAAAGGAGGAAGTGACACAAAAAAAGCGAAGGAGGAAGAAAGAAGATATAGTACAAAAGAGAAGGAAAATGAAGGAAGCATAGGAAATGATGAGCTTAAAATGGAAAACAAGGGGTGAAGGAAGTTTTGGGAAATAGGAACATATTTTTTTTTATTATTTTTGTCTCTTTTGCTTTTCATTAAACAATTATTTGTATTGGTCATTTAAAGGTCATATATTAACTGAAGTTTTTCTCGAGTCTGATATGTTTTGCATATTAATGAAACAATTTTGTAGAAGTAGATAAATGCTGGTTAAAATTAAACTTCCTGTCAGCAGAAAGGTGTTAAAACTGAACACAGAACACAGAAAGTCTTTTGCTTTTATTGTTGTGCTGAAAATTCATGGAAAAGAGGACTTATGTCTGGGGTGCGGCCAACAAGGACTGGAGAATTACTGACAAGTGATGAATTTCATTATACTCCACCTGTTAATATCAGTTGCCTATATAAGTAGAAGTCAGGAAATGAAAGTTGCTGCAAACGTCCTGAATGTAACTTTTGCATTGCATTGAGGATAACAGAATTCTGTGAATCAAATTATTAATTTGTATCCAATAAATTGTTACCAATTTTGACATTGAAGAAAAACCTCTCCTGACCTTTTTTTATTGAACACGCATGGAATTAATTGAATATTCCAACAGAAGTGACAGGCAATTCAAAAAGAAAGGAAAGGAAAGGAAAGGTAAGGAAAGGAAAGGAAAAAGAAGGAAAGAGGAAAGAAAATAAGGTAAACGGAAAGGTAAGAGGGCAGGGTAGGGAAGAGGAAAATGACAGAAAAGAGAAAATAAAGAATAAGGAAAGAGGAATTAAACAAAAGAAATAGAAAAGAAATAAGGTAAATGAAAAGGAAAGGAAAGGAAAGGAAAGGAAAGGAAAGGAAAGGAAAGGAAAGGAAAGGAAAGGAAAGAGAAAAGAAAGATGAAGGAAAGAGGAAGGAAATAAAGTAAATGGAAAGGTAAAATGAAGGAAATTAAGGAAAGGAAAGGAAAGGAAAGGAAAGTAAAGGAAAGGAAAGGAAAGGAAAGGAAAGGAAAGGAAAGGAAAGGAAAGGAAAGGAAAGGAAGGGAAAGGAAAGGAAAGGAAAGGAAAGGAAAGGAAAGGAAAGGAAAGGAAAGGAAAGGAAAGGAAAGGAAAGGCAGGAAAAAAGAAAAGGAAAGGTAGGAGAAATAAAAAGAAATGAAAGAGGAATGAAACAAATGAAAAGAGGAAGGAAACAAAAAGAGGAAGGACATAAGATGAATGGAAAGGTAAAATGAAGGAAATAAAAGGAAAGGGGACAGAAACAAAGGATAAGATGAAGAAAAGAGGAAGGAAATAAGGAACGAAATGAAAGGAACGGAAAGGAAAGTCCTGTGTCTAAGTATAGTGAACCATACTTGGAATGTTTGTGCTCTTCAATAAACCAATCCAAAATCACACACACAGTAGTGGACACAGACACACACACACACATACACACACCATGAACACACCCAGAGCAGTGGGCAGCCATTGCTGCGGAGACTGGTGGTTTAGTGCCTTTCTCAAGGGTCTCACCTCAGCTTTAGTATTGCTATAAAGGTGACTCTACTCTACTTTTGGAAAAGAAAAGAAAAGCAAAGAAAATGGACAGGGAAAAATAATGGAAGTAATGGGAATGAAGGATGAAAATAAAAAAGGAAAGCAAAGCAAAGGAAATGTCTCAGCTGGAGAAGAACAGGCCAGAGGCATCTGATGAGAAACCAGGATGTCCACCATTGAGAAGCAGTGGGCAGCCCAACCATGCACTGTTAGCTTAAGAAACAGCAGCAGCTCAAACACTGGTGCGGAAAATGAGATGTGAATAGGGTTACTGGAAGAGGGGGAGAAATTGTCAAGTGGATCATCCACAGCTATTAACACGGACAGGGAGCCGCTAGTGATTCCCAGAAAAATAGGCTTTCTCCATCTTTTCTCTGTACATGCTTGTCTGTCCACATAATGGACAACAAGACAATGTGTGAAAATGCGTTTAAACTGACCGATTCCGATGAACACAGCTTTATAGCCCTCCTCTTTCAGCGAGAGGAGCGTCATTCCGTCTTGGCCGAGTCCTCGGTCACAGACAATCTGAAATAGAGATCAAACAAGCCATATCAATGCAAGACCACTGAAGCAAGACCACAGAAATGCTCCATAAAAGACCAAAAGCTCTTCTGAAGGCATGCAAAACAGGGTCTGCAGGAGATCGCAGGAGGGCTTCTCTGAATTCATCTTGTGGCAGCAGAAAAAGGGTCTCAGTCTGTTGAAAAAACTGGAAACTAAAAGAATGAAGAAATAAAATAATCAGGAAAAGAAAGAAAGAAAGAAAGAAAGAAAGATAGAAAGAAAGAAAGAAAGATAGAAAGAAAGAAAGAAAGAAAGAAGAAAGAAAGAAAGAAAGAAAGAAAGAAAGAAAGAAAGAAAGAAAGAAAGAAAGAAAGAAAGAAAGAAAGAAAGAAAGAAAGAAAGAAAGAAAGAAAGAAGCTCATTTGAAGGCATGTAAAATAGTGCTTTGTTGAGGTTTCAGGAAGGCAAAGCAAAGAAACCTAAATAAGGGAGATGAAAATGAAAACAGTAAAGGGTAGAAAAGAAGTAGAAGGGAAGGAACGAAGGAACAGTAGAGAAAAGGAAGGATAGAATGACAGGAAAAGTGAATACTGATGAATTAAGTGTTTCTAAAGTGAATTAAGTGTTTCTGTTTGTGATTACTGAAAGGAATCTCTAAATCCACAAAGGGAAAGTCAAAAAGGAAGAAAGATAAAACAATGAAAAAGTAAAGCAAGAGAAAAAGAAATAAGGAAGCATGGAAGTAGGCAGAGTAAGAAAAGAAGGAAGGACAGAAAGCACTAAGAAAGAAAGTCCGAGAGATGTACAAAAAGAAGGACGGAAGGAAAAAAGTCTTCAGACAAAGAAGTTTCACTTTCAAACTGCAGTCTTAGAGAGGAAACATTGAAAAAAATCAACCAGTTGCAAAGAAAAGAAGGAAGAAAGGAAGAAAAGGACCAAGTATGAAAGAAAGCGAAACTAAAAACTATGAAAAGAAGCAAAGAAGCTCATGTCGGCAGCTAGCTCTCTGCAACGGTCACATGGTCACCCTCTGAAGCTAAGCAGGGCTGCGTCTGGTCAGTACCTGGATGGGAGATCACATGGGAAAGCTTGGTTGCTGCCGGAAATGGTGTTAGTGAGACCAACAGGGGGTGTTCAACCTGCGGTCTCTGTGGGTCCTAATGTCCCAGTATAGTAAAGGGGACTCTAAGTAAGGGCTATCGTTTGGATGAGATGTTAAACCAAGGTTCTGAATCTTCCAGGATGTCCTTCGAAAAAGAGTAAGGGTTTAACCCCGGCATTCTGGTAAACCATCCTGGTGGTCTGCCCACTGGACTCATCATTGCTTCCTAACCATCCCCATATCCAGTGCTTAATTTGAGCTGAATCTTGCCGGATCCTGTTCCCGGAAATGTCAGATATTCGAGAGAGAATGTGCACGAGCCAGAGTGAAAAAAAGCAAGCAAAGCTGTGTGCCGCACACACGTAAAGGTAATCACTTTCGACCAATCAGCTTTCTTACATTTACAATCACTCTCATTGTTGGTGATTATTGTTTTTACATGTAGTGAGCAGCGAAAATAAATAATGGCATAGTGGGGTACATAAATAATATTAGTATTTTCAAAATGCCAGAGGCAGTCAAGCATATATATATATATATATATATATATATATATATATATATATATATATATATACATAAAAGAAGGAAGTAGGAGGGAAGGAAGGAATTTTTTATTCCTTCATTTAATTTTTCCTTCATTCATTTTTATTCAATTTTTTATTTTTTATATATTAAAACCACAAGTAAATCTGTTAATGAGCCTGATCAAAAGTGATCTTGAGAAGATAAAACTGCGCAAATGGATCAACAAAGCGGGAGACAGAAGCAAAGCAATCTCAAGTCAGCCAGAAATCATGACAGAAGAGGTAACTGTGGGTTACACATGTGGCTGCACATGGAAGAAGATGCACAAATTAGCATTTTTTGTCATTGTTGCAAATTTTTACAACAAACAAGCATATTTTTTATTATATTCATAATCTATAATAATAACTCTTGTATAGTAGTCCCACAGCATACTTTCACATCTGACACTTGATGACACTAGAATCCCCTGTCAGGAAAGTCCAGTACCTGCGAATGAGCTTTTTACAGTGTCTGGTATAACGTTAATATTGTTTTCTTGTGTTTCGATGAATATGGCCATGATGTAAATGCGCAGTTTGGAGCTTATTACCACATTATATCGTTATGATAACATGATATCATTGCGTTCAGTGAATTTCTAAAGATAATTACCAAAAAATAACACAACTGGAATAACTACAGCAGTCGCCATCGTCGATCTCACACGAAGTAAGAGATCGCAATGACATACAGTTTGATGATGTGTGCAGGTGTTGTAGTGCTGTCCCATTCCTTAGAGGTAAAATTTTAAGTCCTTCTCTATCAAACTCTGTTTCAAGAGCCAAGGGAAGGGGTAGGGATAAAAAAAAAATAGAATTGGGCCTAAGAAAGGACAGGAATAGTAAGGGAAGATTGGAAGGAACTCTCAAACAAAGCTAGCGTTGTGCCCATGTGAAGAAACAAAAAAGGAAGGAAGAATGGAAGAAAAAGTACAAGTGTGAAAGAAAGCAAAAAAAGGATGAAAAGAATCAAAGGAGATACTCAGTTGAAAGGCTGTAAAACTGTGTGTTTCACAGGAGGGCGTCTCGGAATCCTTCTTGTGTCAGCGCAAAAGACGCTCGGAAAAGAGTCCGTCCTCCTCCAGATCCCCACAATCACTCCCGCTTTTCCCCCCGTGTCTGTTTATAGGTACTGAGGGAACATGCAAATCTGTCATCTCACCCCCTCCCCATCATCCTCAGCTCACGAACGGCAGGAAAAAAAGCATTTCCTGTGTAAAATGAATCCTGAGCAGGTGCGCCGGATGACGACTATTGATTGCCCTTTCACGTAGCTGTAGCATTCAGGAAACAAACAGACAAGCTCTCACAGCCCCGAGGTGCTCCAAGCGCCGCTGTCTGCCACCGCTAATGCAACTTTTAATTGTTCTTTATTAATGCGGCTGACATTTGGACTGCTGATCCTCCCTGAGACCTCTCGCCCCTTCCCGGCTTCAAAAGGGGGCAGGTGTGGGGGGAACCACAGGGTAGGATAGAGAGGTGAGGTGCGATGGCTTTCATTACCTTCACTCCAAGGTCTTTCATCAAATCCACCTCAAACTGCACCACATCGTACGGCAGACGGAATTGCGGGATCTCAGAAGAGCTGCAAATCAAGAGAGGGAAAAAATGAAATGAGAAGAAAGGGAAGGGAGATAAGGGGTCCCTGTGGAGATGAAAAGTTAGGGAAAGGAAAGGGGGGAAATTCTGCCCTATGCTAAGGATCATTCAGTCGCTGCTTTTTTATATGTTATAGGTATTCTTTAGTCTTCAATTGTGCCAGTCTAAATGTCAACTCAAAAGCTAGGGAAGGCAAAGGGAAATATTTTGCTCTATTCTAAGACTTGCTCCATCTCTGGAATTCGTATGTTAGGTTCTTTAGCCTTCAATTGTGCCAGTCTAATTACTTATTTACACTGAATGTGTCTTTGTGTCTAAAAATGAGACATGCAGTATACTATAGGTCTCAAACTCGATTCCTGGAGGGTCGCAGCTCTGCACAGTTTTGCTCCAACCCTAATCAAACACAGCTGATCTAACTAACTAAGGTGTTCAAGACTACTAGAGGTGGTTGCAGCTAAACTATCCTAAACTATGCAAAACAGGACCTCTCTGGGCAGAAATTTAAAACACGGAGCAATCGCTGGCTTTTTTTAATGTCTAATCATCTTGTTTAATTCCGACCCTTTTCGCAGCGCCGCACGACAGAATTTCGCACACACAAAGCCCAGTGTGACTGTAGCTTCAGGCTGTTTCAGAATCAGAATCAGAAAGAGCTTTATTGCCAGGTATGTTCACACATACGAGGAATTTGTTTTCGTGACAAAGCTTCTACAGTGCAACAGGATTACAGAGACAGGACAAAAAACAGATAATAAATATATTTTAAAAAATAGAAGTAAGTAGTGAGTGCAAATATACAGATTGAACCAGGTGAAACACGACAGCAATCTAAACACAGCCATTCAGAAGCACACTATAGTGCACTCACTGCACTGCAACGAAATTGTAAGGTTTGCAATCTAATTAATACAAATTGAACCTCTTTAACATTATTAAATGTAGATGAGTCACAGTTCTAAAGTTTTCAAGATCTTAGGTGAACTATGCTGCTGCTTTCAGTGGTATGGCAATAAATGTAATGTAAAATGGCATTCAAACTCATATTATTAGCATTTAACACTGAATAAAGCACATGAGGTGTCCCTGAGGTGATCATTGTCAGGTTTTTGTTGTTTAGCTGCAAGAAATAGAAGCCGTTTCTAAAATATAAATTTCAGGTGTTAGTTAAAACAAAAACTCCTTTCAATATGAAAAATATACCACTTGTTGCTTTTATTTAGAACAATCAGCCTTTGTTGGTGTCATCAATCTGGCAAACTGCTTTTGCGTGCGTTTTAAACCAGGAGTGCAATACCTAGTTCGACCACTGGGTGTCAAACTTACATACTGCACCTTTAATAATTACAATTGTGCTGTAAAACTACACTAGTAAATTTCACAGTAATACTGACAACCAAAATTGCCAGTAATACTGTAAATTTTACAGCAGTGTACTCAGGAATAGAAAAAGCTCAAGGTTATCAAGACACAGCCACTAAATGCCTGTAAATGGAAACTTGCAATTATTGCCCCGCTTTTTCTTATTGGTCCACTGCTTTGGAACTGAGACTAGCGCTACTTTTAAAGTTGAAGTTCTATTAACTTGACACGGCGTCTTAAAAACGCGGCAATATATGAGATGTGGGATGCGAATATAACAGTCACACACATCCATCAAGTGTGTGTTTACATTGAAAAACTAATAATTAATAAATGAATGAATATTATGCAATCAACATGAAGCATAATGATTATTATAATTTTTAACATCTGTTTTACTTACAGCAGTTTTAAGTTTGAAATGAAAACAATTGAAAATGTTTATTATTTCTATATACAAAATGTTGGGGAAAGAAAACAATTCAGCTCAATGCTCAGGACTATTCAATTTCTTGAACTTGTTCTTATGTTATAGGTATTCTTTAGGCTTCAGTTGTGCCACTCTAAATGTCAACACAAACCACAGAGTCTTGATTCTGCTCTCCGAGACTGCTGGGAGTTGAGTTGCATTGGGTATTCAAGGCCCCCTGTATGCAATCGACATGCTGGTTAAACTAAACAACGCTGGAGATGCAACAGCGTGTAATTGATAACCTCATTCCAACTCGGCATTTGAGAGATGAATATTCCCAATTACAGAGACCATTCATTAATTATTCTGACCTTCTACAATGTGCCCCATATTGATTGTGGCTGGCCAGATCAACAATGCCCTTTAGTGGACCATCTTAGATACAGGATGAGAATTCTGAGTATGAACCACAGGTCAGAGTAATTACAGACCTCAGTCCTCCAATGAACCTCTGCTTCTCAAAAACGCTGATGTTGTCATAGCCCAAGCGAGCCAGGAAAGAGGCGCAGCTGATACTGGCGGGGCCGCAGCCAATCAGAGCTATTTTAGAGTGATAGCTCTCAGGCATCTGGTCTGGAGGCGGGAGATCGGGATTTCGGATCTGAGGAACACCCATTTGTTTGAACACCTGCAAACACACAAGAAGAAAGATTATTGCTTGTTTGCAAATGCACCTTTGTTAAAAATTCAGAGCCATTTCAAAGATTTTCATCAATTGTTGCACCCAGACAACCTGCAATAATGAATCAAGATGATTAGCTGAATGAACCAATTAAAACCTGTTTGAATCTGGTTGACTTTCTATTCTATCAACCATACATTTAACTACCTATCAATCATCAATCTAGCTACTCATCATCTATTCAGTCATTTATCTACCCAATCCATCCACCTACCTAATAACCATCTGCCAATCTACCCATCAACCCATCTACCCAGTCATTTATCTACCCAATCCATCCATCCACCTACCTAACCATCTGCCAATCTACCCATCCATCCATGCATCTATCTATCTATCTATCTATCTATCTATCTATCTATCTATCTATCTATCTATCTATCTATCTATCTATCTATCTATCTATCTATCTATCTATCTATCTATCTATCTATCTATCTATCTATCTATCTATCTATCTATCTAGCCATTCTTTCCATCCATTCATCCACCTACATATCATATATCTAGTCATTCATCTACTCAATCCATTCATCCATGCATGCATTATCCAACTATCCATCCAGCTACCTGTTATCTGTCCAGTCATTCATCTAACCAATCCATCCATTTACCCATCCATCCATCTATCTATCTATCAACTATATATCCATTTATTTTACCAATACATCCACTCATCCACCTACTGAACCATCCATCCATCCATCCATATTGACTTATACACTTACTTATCCATCCATCTGCATTACCCCTATTCATTCTATATAGTCTTCTATTTATTATAAACAGAATAACAAGAACTTTTATCTTTTTTATGTGTAAAAAGTTTATTTGGTCGTCAGTGACCTAAGGTATGTAATAAAGAAAGTTTATTTTTCACATACAACAAGATTACTTAATTATTCATTGTAAACACGTCGGACAAACGATGATAAGATGATGTTTCACTTATAATTACCACAAGCAAAAATAAAAAAATATCAAAAGCAAAACTCAAATTCGCTTGCATTTGGCTTTACTGCGGCCATATACACCTGCCGGCCACTTTATTAGGTACACCTGTCTAACTGCTCACTAACGCAAATTTCTAATCAGCCAATCACATCGCAGAAACTCACTGCATTTAGGCATTTGGACATGGTCAAGGCGATCTGCTGCAGTTCATAAAGAGCATCAGAAAGGGGAGGAAAGGTGATTTAAGTGACTTTGAATTTGAGTATTTCAGAAACTGCTGATCTACTGAGATTTTCACGCACAATCATCCACCTTGAGGCAGATGGGCTACAGCAGCAGAAGACCACACCGGGTGTCACTCCTGTCAGCTAAGAACAGGAAACTGAGGCTACAATTAACACAGGCTCACCAAAATTGGACAATAGAAGATTGTAAAAACCTTGCTTGGTCTGATGAGTCTCAATTTCTGCTGCGACATTCAGATGTTAGGGTCAGAATCAGCATCAACTACATGAAAGCATGGATACAAATCTGCAGCAACTAGGTGATGCTATCATGTCAATATGGACCAAAATCTTTGAGGAATATTTTCAGTACCTTGTTGAATCTTTAACATGAAGGATTAAAGCAGTTCTGAAGGCAAAAGGGGGTCCAACCCAATACTAGTAAGGTGTACCTAATAAAGTGGCCGATGAGTGCATCTGTCACTGTTACTTGACAGTTTATCTGGTGATCAAGCAGCAATCAAAATAATGATCTTAGAAACAAACAATAGTTGTTTGAGTATGGTTAAGACTGTGAAGACAGATGGTAAAAGTACTGGGAAATGAGCCTGAGAAGTTACAATGTTATTGCTTATCTTTGTGATATAGGTCAGAGTCACTAAAAAACAGAATATGTAACAATTAGAGATGAAACATTAACAAATTTAGGGGTTAAGATTTTAAAGCATTGTAGAAAATTACTGAGAATTTGGTCTTACAAAAATACCAATGCATGAGTCCAACATGTTCTTAAATTGAAGGAGCAGGAAAAAAAATCCACGCATGAATACATAAAACATGGAGCAATTTGATTCATCACTTTACTATTAAAATCCAGAGTTAAAAAAAGCCCACGCAAAGGCACTAAGACAAAAGCAACACAAAGAAGCCATTCAGCTCCACAGAACAGAAAGCAAATGAGAAGACAAAGAAAAAGAAATTACAGAAACTCATTCATTCTGCCAACATCCCCAACGCAGATGAAGACATCAACATAAAGATAGTTAGCAGATACATAAAAAGCACAGCAAGTTATCCAAACAGGCATTAATGAGGAGCCTGTGGCGGTATATCCATTACAAGTAGTAAAATGGGAGGGCTGATGCTTTGTCTTGCTAATAAGATTAGCCAGATCCATATGTAAAAGCCTGCATTGTTAATACAATATTATGCCTGAACAGGCAACGATATAGGTGATATTAATATAGTTATTCATGAGTTTCATGGACTGTGAAGCCCAAATTGCTACATGACAACGCATTTTTAATAATCCCTGAGAGCAGTTTAGAGACTTCTCTATTATTGCGGTTTCAGTGAAACAAACAATGTGGCAATTCAAAGCACAATCGCGCCTCGTGACAGATCACTATGGACTCATCTGAATAATAGACTTCAAGTCATGTGGAAGAAGCAGGATTCAGAAAAGGTAAGTGCGTGATACAGTAGTACCACTGAACAAGTCATCTCATAACAACCTTAACATCATAACATTACCATAGAATATTTGTTAAATAAGAGAAAAATTAGGAGTTTGCATGTTCTCCCTGTGTTTGCATGGGTTTCCTCCATGTGCTCCAATTTCCCAAGACATACGCTATGGGTGAATTGAATAAATTAAATTGTCTGAGTGTATGTGTGTATGTTTTGAGATTGTATGGATGTTTTCCAGTACTGGGTTGCAGCTGAAAGGGCATTCGCTGTGTAAAACAAATGATGGATAAGTTGGCAGTTCATTCCTCTGTGGTGACCCTTGATGAATAAAGGAATTAAGCCGAAGGAAAATGAACACATGAGCGAAGAGAAAAAATAATTCAATTGGCAAAATTCACACAATGAACATATGTAGAGATGGTAGCTTTAGGTCATATAGTTTATTCTACTTCACTTCATTTTGATTTTGGTTTAGGTTGTAGTAATTTTGTTGCATGTTTTTATAATTATTGTTAATGTTATTACTGACTAATATATATACACATACATATTTTCTAGCTCTTGTAAAAAAAAGTACATAAAAAAAATTAATGGACAACAACAATAGCCAAAATAGTATTCAAATTTAATTTTAATAAGGGCCTCTTTTGGTGCTTTACACTTTTTCATTGGTCATGTTTTCTATCAAGAATAAGGTCCACGATTTAGAATAAAAGTTACTTGTCAAATCTGTTCTCTATTTAAAAACAATACAGTAGTGACCGATGACTTTGCTTATGTCAGATATTTTCTAGCACAGCTAGATGTTGAAAAATAATTGTTTGCATTGGCCAATACGGATTAACTAAAGTCACACCAGGATTTCGATTGGCCTTAAAACCTTTTACAATGGGTTATTGTTACTATTTATGATGGCATAGCAGTCAAAATAGGACAAATGAGCTCATGTATTGGACAAATTCCGGACCTTTGTCAGTGAGGGTTGGGCCTTCCGAACAACCCGAAGCCCCTCTGGCTACTGGCCTGATATAATATAATAATTATACTGTAACACTTTACAATAAGGTTGAATGAGTTAACATTAGTTAATGCATTTACTAACATGAACAAACAATGAACAATACATTTATTACAGTATTTGTTCATGTTAGTTAATTTTAGTGAAGGAAAATACAGTTGTTCATTGTTAGTTTATGTTAATTTACAGTGCGTTAACTAATGTTATAACAAGCATGAATTTGGATGTTATTAATGCATCAGTAAACGTTGAACTATGATTAATAAATGCTGTATAAGAATTTTTAATACTTAGTTCATGTTAGTAAATACAATAACTAATGAAACCTTATTGTAAAGTGTGACTAATACATCCCTAGAATCATCCAGCCAAATTAATCTCACATGCAAGTGACTGCAATATTACACCATTAACTCTTCTTATAATTGTAGCAGACATCACCCATAAATCAGTTCATAGCCAACCCTAATATTATAAAGTGATACTGAAAGGGGCACAGTTGGCATGTGAGTGGGAGTTAGTCAAACTCCAGTAAAGATGCTAATGCGCTCCGCCACCTCTGGACACAGCGACTGCATTTCTCCTGTAATTGAAAAGAGACACCGAGTTATCTGTGATTGCAGGACTGAGTGACTGTGGGCCTCCATTTTTTTTTCTTCCTCAGGTTATCTAATTATCAGCTCGATAACCACACTGACCCCTCACATTTAAGGAGAGAGGATCTGCCACCGAGACAGAGATGTCTAATAAGTCACAGCGGAGGTGGACGGACGCTTTTGTAATTGCTCTTCTTATCCTTCATGAAGTAATGAAACTTAACATGTCAAAGCATTTGTGTGGGGTTTTTTAGCCTGTGGTGATTGTGTTGATCGGGTTGGTTCGGGCTGCAAAGGTGGGTGCAAATGAACTGTGCCCATCGGGTTAAGAAAACATGCCCGTCTGTAAACCTGTTAGAATTGCAAACAAATAGCTGAAGGTAAAGGAAAAAAACAAACCCTGAGGCAATGGTGGAAATGCAGCCGGCTGGAGTTATTCATGTCAGCGGGCATGTTTTTAAATTGCATTTGTAGTGTGTGCTTATATACATTCAGAGGAAAGCCTGAAGCTTTAAAGAGGCACAAAGGGTATATAAAGGCGGGGATGTTTTGGTATGGTAATGATAAAGCAAACCTTCAGCTGCTGTTCACACTTAATGTGTATTTTGAACACATTTATAATATATAGTTTTGGAATAGCCTGTACTGAAGAATAACCTGAACTGCCAATGGGGGGAAAAGGCTATTATTCAAGTCTCTATATTGAAATAATAAGTGATATCTATACATTTAAGAATTGTATTTTACATCATTACAGTTATGGGGGGGGGGGGTAATAAAGTGTCTATATTCAAATAATAATAATAATAATAATAATAATAATAATAATAATAATAATAATAATAATAATAATTTGATTATTATAATTTTTTTAATGTTATTATATGTATTATTATCATTATTATTAATATTATTACTATTATTATTATTGTTATTATTATATGGTCACAAACTAATTTGTTACCAAAATTGAAATTATTATTATTTAATAATAATAATAATAATAATAATAATAATAATAATAATAATAATAAAAATAATAATAATAATAATTTAGGCAATCTCAACATTATGATCGACAATTCAAAATTTGTTTGTATTTTGTTCATATTTGATCTCATATAATGTGTGACTTTTAAAAATTTTAACCATAAATCCTTTTAATCAAACCTAATGGCAAACAGTGTTCTGTATATTAAAATGAATGCTAATTATTACATTTACAGTTATTTATTTATTTATTTATTTATTTATTTATTTATTTATTTATTTATTTAGATGCTTTCATCCAAACTGACTCACAAACGAAAAGAACAATAGACTTTAGCAGATACTGTATGAATTTATAGTTTTTTTAGATGTTCTGTCAAATCAAATGTAGACAGGTTTGGGAAATATTTACACATTTTCAATTCTTTATTATCATATAATGGGTTATATTAAAATGAAATATTTACAAAAAAATAAATAAATAAAATAATTCAAATCCTAAACAAGAAATACGCACAGCCCCTTTATAATGTACAATATAATAATAATAATAATAATAATAATAATAATAATAATAATAATAATAATAATAATAATAATAATAATAATAATAATAATAATTGTATATGTAATAATAATAATAATGATGATGATGATGATAACAATAATAATAATAACAATAATAATAATTTGATATAAATAATTATTTCAAATCCTAAACAAGAAATTATTATCCTTTTTATTAGTAGTAGTAGTAGTAGTAGTAGTAGTAGTAGTCGCAGTAGTGTTGTTATTATTACTATACAACTACTACTCCTACTACTACTCCTCCTCCTACTACTACTACTACTACTACTACTACTACTTATAATAATAATAATTAAAATAATAATAATAATAATAATAATAATATGCTATAGAACAGCATCATAAAATTATTAGACTGATGTTTTCATACACTTAAAATAAGTGGCAGACTATAGGAAATTTAATCTCAATGTTAAAGTGCAAAATGGCTTACTGTATATTTTATAAACATTATACATAAACATTCAAACTGACTCGTGTGAAAGCATCTCTGATATACAGTGGTTTTTTAATCAAAACATTCTGCATCATAAATCCATTGGAACAAAAGCTGTGTTGGAAGTGCAGTGATTTACATATGTCAACAGGTGTTTGCTGTCCTTTCTGATGCTTTATAGTGTATTTCTGAAAATGCTGAAACGTTATATTGACCGTCAGCCCTTGCCACGTACAGGAAACTCCCACTTATCTGCACACAATTGAGGGTCAAGCCGAGCACATCAAACCCACACACTTTCATTTCTTTTTAATTAGCGGTTACCGCAGAGCTGCATACCGCCTGCAAAGCAAAACATAAATACAGAAATCAAATAATGAATAACAAGGCTCAAGTTTCCATCTTGAAAAAATAAAATAACATGTGACCAAACAAACTCGATACAGTTGTAGTCAGAAATATTAGCCCTTCTGAATTATTAGCCCCCCCTGTATATTTTTCCCCCAATTTCTACTTGGAAAGAACATTTATTAAACACATTTCGAAACATAATAGTTTTATTAATTCATTTCTAATAACTGATTTATTTTATCTTTGCCATGATGACAGTAAATAATATTTGACTAGATATTTTTCAAGATACTAGTATTCAGCTTAAAGTGACATTTAAAGGCTTAACTAGGATAATTAGGTTAATTAGGCAAGTTAGCCTTAATTAATAAGTTAATTAGACAACTAGCAAAAATAAAGCAATATATACCGAAACAACAGTTTGAGACAGTAATCCATGCCTTTGTGACCACTCAGTTAGATTACTGTAATGCATTGTATGTGGGGAATAGCAGCTATTGCACGTTTGTAAATGGTGCAAAATACTGCAGCACGCCTGTTAACTGGTACTCACAAATCTGAGCACATTTCCCCTGTTCCTTCACTTCATTGGTTGCCGGTTAATTTTAGAATACAGTTTAAGATTCTTTTATTTGTTTTAAAAATCTCTAAATGGCCTTGCCCCACCTTATCGCCACAGCCATATCACCCTGCAGCCCAAAACTGGTTACTCAAGGAAGCCAAGCAGGGCTGAGCCTGGTCAGTATCTTGATGGGAAACCACATGGGAAAACTAGGTTGCCGTTGGAAGTGGAGTTGGTGAGGCCAGCATGGGGCATCCAACCTGCGATCTGTGTGAGTCCTAATGCCCTAGTAAAGTGAAGGGGACGCTATACTGTCAGAGGCACCGTCTTTCGGATAAGACGTTAAACCGAGGTCCTGACTCTCTGTGGTTATTTAAAATCCCATGGCACTTCTCTTACTGGCCTTCTAATCACCCCCATCCACTGAATTGGCTCTCTCACAATCTCTCCACTCCCCCTATAGCTGGTGTGTGGTGGGCGCACTGGCGCCGTTGTCCTGTGGCTGCTATAGGCTGTCCTGTGGCATCATCCAAGAGGATGCTGCACACTGGTGGTAGTGTGGAGAGACCCCCCTCATGATTGTGAAGCGCTTTGGATGTATGGCCATACACGATAAATGCGCTATATAAATACACATAACTTACTTATTAAATTACTTATATCTCTGACCTGATACACCCTTATAAGCCCACTCGTTCTCTCAGGTCAGCTGATCAGCTTTTCATTTAAATCAGCTCTTAAAACTCATTTGTTTTCGTTGGATCATCTTAACGACCTGATCTTAATACCTGGTTATTTTAATTTATTTGCGTTTTAGGGAGTTTATTTTTTAGCCTTTTATGCTTAATGTGTTCTATATTTTCTGTACAACACTTTGGTTCACTTCTGTGTTTGTAAAGTGCTCTATAAATAAAGTTTGACTTGACTAATTAGGCAAATCATTGTATAACGATGGTTTATTCTGTAGACAACTGAAAAAATAATAGCTTAAATAATAATAATAATAATAATAATAATAAAAATAATAATAATAGCTAATAATATTGATCTTAAAATGTTTTTTTTTACTATTCTAGCTGAAATAAAACAAATAAGGCTTTCTCCAAAAGAACAAATATTATAGGAAATACTGTGAAAAATGTCTTGCTCTGTTAAACATCATTTAGGAAAACTTGGAAAAAAATATTACAGGAGGGTTAATAATTCTGAATTCAACTGTACATTATAGTTGGCAATAACAGTCCTTACGTAAACCTTGACCTTTGATATATGTTCCTATGCATATGTTTACTGTAAACCAGTATAAGTCAATTCTTTTAGGCTTTATTTACTTGACTTTGTTAACGCCTGGGTGATCTTTTGTCAATAGGTTATGATTGAAACAAATGATTGAAACAAATTGAAAATTTGCTTAGATAGGTGTGATAAACACTATTTCATCGCAAGAAGATAAGGCAGACGTATTACTGTTCAAACCCGGCATTTACATCAGTCTCTTTTTTCCATTTTCAGACATTTTTTGATTGGTGATGCATTGTACATGATGTACACTGTTCAAATATCCGTAAATTTGCATTTTTTCTGTATTTTGTGAATCATGTTTTTATTAAAATTTTATTTAGTTTATTTACGCATTTAAATTTCATTGTGGGACCTTGATCTTATATTTTTCCAACAACTTTTAACCTTGAAAAGGTAAAAAAAAACATAACATTTTTAATGTTTAAACTGATATATTGTCTGGGTTGGTGTTGTATATTACACTACAAAAACCTTGTAATAAACTGCCAGTACATTTTCTGTTATTTTACAGACGAATTTCTTTATATATTATTTCCTTTACATTGTATTGTTTTAAACTACTGAATTATCAATAAAAGCCACTTTGTTAAACTTGAATTTTCAACATCAAAAGTCGACAGAGCAGAGATCAAGGTCCCATAATGAAATTCACAACCGTAAATAAACCATAAAACAATTGGGAAATACAGAAACGGTTGATTAGTGGATATTTTGTTAGTGTACACTCCTATAAATATTGTAACCCAGGCGTTTCAGTGAGCATTTTTTTACAGCCAAAAATACTGAGTATATATAAAAGAGCCCTTATTACAAGATGTAAAATAAGGCTTTTGTGTATTCACAGTGTGTTTGTTTCAGCTTCAAACACCCATCAGATTAGTTATTATACCCTGTTAAAAATCTAAACTTTGCGATCAGAGGGAATTGTAGCTGTTTTGCGCCTGTGCCTTTAAATGTAAATAAGTGGGCCCTTAGTTTAGCTGGCTGATCCTATAATTTAACATGAGGAAATAATAAAAAAAGTGTTTATATCACTCCAATATGACTTAGTGCACACCATACTTACACACATTTCTGTCCAAACAGCTCAAAAAATTTGATTTTGCATGATAAGTGCTCTTTTAAGGGAGTTAGATTCACTAAATATATGAATTGAGCGACGCCAAATATATAATTTAGCCTTTCCTTTATTTCTGATTTCTGAAAGCAGTGATAATCAATAATCAAGGAAATTTGGAATGAACCATGGCTGCAGCAGGCACAATAATATTATGCAGCATTATCATTACACCATAATGAGAGTATATTAACTATATAAGCCAAGAAAATAGCAACTTTTCATTTTCCGTAGGTCTTCGTGCACAATGAACCTACAGAAGAGCCACACTTTTAAATAAGAAAATTATCAAAATTATTATTAATATATATATTTTTTTGAGTGAGATGCTAATGGTCTAATCCGATTTAATGATCTATGCTAAGCTAAGCTAAAATTGTCCCGCCAGATACAGAGATCATCTGAATGGATTCAAAATTGGTAAAACTCAACCGTTTAACTTTAGATTCAGTTTATTTATACAGTATACATTAATCACTGTTCCCCAAGAACATAAACGTACCCAAATGAACCCAAAGACACTGGTGGTCCCGTGGCCGGATGCTAAAGACCATACCAATAAAAATACAAATTCAATACTCAAATGAATGACAAAAACAACCACAACAATAACAATATCACAAAGCCTAGTGTTCACAATGTTGATTATTAAGAAGCCATTTCTTAAAAATACTTAAATGACCTAAAAATACACAGAAAGTACAGATGACTTGTGAAATGAGCCAAGCAGAGTGGTTGCTTTAATAGCAGGTATAAACAGGCCCTTAGTCACATCCTCCGAACAAACTGAACATCATTCTTGATTGACTTGAAGCAATATAATTTGTCTTTTCCCAGCACAATCTCAGCAGTAGTGTCACAGAGAGTGTCACACATCAGGAGTTCGTACTGCTGCCGAACAGAAACGTCATTAACACTGGCACACCACACGAGATCTTCATGACAGTGTTCAGAGATCCAACGAAACAAAAAAATGCTTTACTTACAGGCTAACTAACATGGCACTAAAACATTAGGGAGTACTTTTTATGAGATACAAACCCCTGAGTTGCTCATTTTTCTGTTCAAATAATCCATCAGCTCATTGGCATACATGGATTTCACTCAGGTGTGCTGCTAAAAATGATTAAAGAAATTCAGTTTGACTAAATGGAAATGAGAGAATGAAAAATAATTTTTTGTCTTCCTGCAATCTTAGTGGTCACTAATAATTCACTGACAATTTTACTAAAAGTATTTTTACTTTAGTATTTCTTACTTATGGACTAGGGTGCAACATGAGTTGAACATATTAAGTGAAAAAATTAATATAAAAAGATTATTTAAATATCTTTAAAATAACAGTAACATTATTTTATTTTATATTTTTATTTATAATTAAATTAAGTTTTATTTTTCCAGGTTAAAATATTTATTTTATTTTTTATTTTTTATTTATTTACTTTTTTTTTTCAGGTGAAACTGGAACAAAAATAACAGTAAGCCCTGACTAAAACTATTTTATTTTATAATTTTTTATTTTATTTTTTTTTCTAGGTCATAAATGGAACCAAAATAACAATATCAAGCTCTGACTAAAACTTTAATTAAATTTATTTTTTTTCATTTTATTTAAACCAAAATAACAGTAACAAGCTCTGACTAAAACTATTTAATTTAAAAAAAAATTAACATTTAATTTTTCCTATGTTTAATATAATTTAATATTTTTTGAGTGTTTTTGTTTAATTTAAATTATAAACTATTTTATTTAATTTTTTCATTTATTTTTATTTAATTCATTTTATTTCATTTCATCACATTTTTCTTTAATTTTATATTTTTTGTTTAATTACATTTTTGTTTTATTTATTTTTAATTTTATTTATTTTTAATTTAACTTATATTTAATTTTATTTATTCATTTTAATTTAATTTTATTAAATTTTATTTATTCATTTTAATTTAATTTAATTTAATTTAATTTAATTTAATTTAATTTAATTTAATTTAATTTAATTTAATTTAATTTAATTTAATTTAATTTAATTTAATTTAATTTTATTTTATTTTATTTTATTTTATTTTATTTTATTTTATCCAGGTTAAAATAGAACCAACTGCATAATGAGAGCTAAACAATCCTTCTATTAGGATGGATTTTGATTGGCTGTTAAAAAAAATTATAAAGCAGCTGGGAAAAAAAAAGGTTTTTTGAAAACAATCCCAATGATATTGTTCATCTGCAACATTATCTTTACAGCTGAGGTGTGAACTCTGCTATTATATTTTAGATTAATGCTTTTACATTTACAATGATTTAATTGTGTTCTATTATCATAAATACTGCTGTATGTGTGAACAGACCTTTCTTTACCCTCCATTTTCCAATGAAGCAAAAAAGTTACAAATAAAAAAAGTCTTACATCAGTAGCAAACTGCTGCAGCCCTCCAATGTTGATGGGTCCTTCCTCAGATGCATACAGGTTACATCCTCCGACACACAGGTCTGAAGTGGGACACACCATCCCGCACGTCAAACCCAGCGGATTGTCGGACAAAATGGCTCGTGCTGCTCCATAATAATTCTGTCAACATTAACACAAAATATGTGTATGAAAACCTAGTCAGGTGCACATCTATAGCATTAATAGAGCTATAAAGAGCTTAGAGCACACAGATAAAATGCAATTACAACAAATACACAGGACAATCATTACAAAGATTCAGACATGTGTTTTTACATACATATTTATGCATGCAAAATAATATTATAAATGTCTATGCACTACACCATAGTGCAAGTTTGTGCATGCCATGTCATTTTCTGTGCTTATTCGGAAAGTGTTTTGTTAGCTAAGCGATATGGTAAAGTACAAGAAAAAAAATCCAGCAATATAAATAAATAAATAAATAAATAAATAAATAAATAAATAAATAAATAAATAAATAAATAAATAAATAAATAAATAAATAAATAAGGGCAGCACGGTGGCGCAGTGGGTAGCACGATCGCCTCACTGCAAGAAGGTTGCTGGTCCCGGCTGGGTCAGTTGACAATTCTGTGTGGAGTTTGCATGTTCTCGCAGTGTTGGCATTGGTTTCCTCTGGGTGCTCCGGCTTCCCCCACAGTCCAAAGACATGTGGTATAGGTGAATTGAATAAATTAAATTGGCCGCAGTGTATGTGTGTGAATGCAAGAGCGTATGGGTGTTTCCCAGTGTTGGGTTGCGGCTGGAAGGGCATCCGCTGCGCAAAACATATGCTGGATAAGTTGGTGGTTGATTCCACTGTGGCGACCCCTGATTAATAAAGAGACTACACCGAAAATAAATGAATAAATGATTAAATAAATAAGTAAATAAATAAAAGACTAAATAACTGAATAAGTATGTATATGTGTGTATATATATTCATCGTTTGTTTGTTCGTTTGCACAATATTTATTTATTCATTAATAGTTTATTGATTTATTGAATGAACGAACGATAAATATAGGAATAAATGAATGAATGAATGAATGAACGAACAAAGGAATGAATGAATGAACAAAGAAACTAATAAATGAACAAAGGAACGAATGAATGAAAGAATGGACGGACGAACAGAATAAATAAATAAATTACTTAATAAATAAATAAAGAAATAAATAAATACATGAACGAATGAATGAACGAATAAATAAATACATGAATAAATGAATGAACGAATGAATGAATGAATGATTGACCGAACAAACAAACAAATGAACAAAGGATTAAACTAAATAAATAATAATGTATATGTCTGTATATATATATATATATATATATATATATATATAGTGACTGGAAGAACATCCATCCATATTTTTTGTCTCTTATGCTCTCCAATGTGGAATTTGTTTAATGAAATATGATAATAGGAATTTTAGAATAATTTTTTTTGTTTCTGTTGTAATATATTTTATGATATTAAAATTTTTTAAAATTAATTTTTTTCCTGTTTTTCCAAAGCTTTATAAGGCTCATCCCTGTCCATATTCTCTGACATGCATTTTTTGACTATTAATTATTACGTTAATTAACCATTTTAAAAACTTTTGTGATTCACTGGTAATTTCATGTCATTTGCATTTTCTGATTGTAAAAAATGTAATGGTATTTTTTAAGCCTAAAACTGTGAATTGTATAAAAAAATACATCATATATACAAAACATAATATATGCAATGTATACCAGCATGGGTACCTCCATAATTATCCATAAATGAATTATTCAACCATGACAATATGATTTAAAACTACTAAAAATATCAATAAAAGTCACTTTGTTAAAGTTTTGAAGTATTTGAGTACAACTTGAGAAGTATTTACAGCAGAGATCAAGGTCAAATTCTGCAATTCAAAAGCATAAATAAACAGAAATCACTCATGAACTGCAACCTAAGAGACACTCGTAATTAACATTTCTTACAGTGCAGTGTATGTGGTATATGAATCCTTAAGGACCACAGTTTCTTTAACAAATAAAATAAAGTCTTCATTATGTTCTATGATGAAAAACATCACCTATTCTCTAAGGGTGAGAAAATGACATTTCCATTTTTGGCTAAACTACCCCTAAAACTATAAATGATAAATAAAAACTTCAATACTTCTATTCAAACACTACATTGAAGGAAAACTTTGTGATAGACTCATTTTTTTATTCTCTTCCTCCATTCTCTCATCTAACAAGCCCATTCTGACAGTAATCACCCCCTGACTGACACGTGTCTCGCTCTGAAAAAAAAAAAAAAGCAGACAACATCTCTCTTCTCCAGACAGCCTTGAATTAAGGCCAGAAGCCTCAATGGCACGCTAAATTTGCAGAATGCACGGTATGATGGAAACCTTGACAGAACAACGGCACGGCACAGAAATGCAGTGTTCCCGACAACACGCATTAAAGACATCTTGCAATGGCTTTATTCAAAAGCTGATTGTGCAAGTCAGTTTTCCTGCTTGGAATGAATGACTGATTTTCAAATACACAGTTGCAATGCATCCGTAAGAGCTGCTGTAGTGCAGCTTTAAAACGCTCCCTCAAAAAGTCAAACAAATGAGCACAAAAAACTCATTATTCCCCACGAATAATTCACAGCATCCAACAGCAGATCTCTTATTAAAAGCATAACTCAAAGCTCAGTGCTGTGGTTCAGCCGCGTTCTTTGCCTTCGATGAATGTCACAATTACGTCTATTACAATGGCAAAGTCAGTCATCCTGATGTAGAGCTCAGGTCTGGCATCTTGTATGGTGTTGGCTTTGGTTTTTAGTAAATGGAAACCAACCCACGGCTGCCAATGCTACCATTTTTTTTTTGTTTGTTTCTCAAGCTTAGTCAACATGTAAAGAAAGATATTTTACTTCTGTAAATGGACATGTAACACCTTTTGGAACTGATCAGATGGTTTTATACCAGAATGTTTGCTTGTAGAAGAGTTTAAAGGGATTTTTTCTTGTTGATAGATTTTTAAAGTGATAGTTCACCCAAAATTGAAAGTTCTGTCATAATTTACTTGTTCCAAACTTGTTTGAGTTTATTTGTCAACTCATTAGGGATATGTGCTCAGGGCTACGTTTTTGAGAACTGAGAAATATTTACCTCAGGACGACATGTGCGATTACACTTTGTTTTCACAAACCTTAACCCTAACCCTAAACCCTAACCCTGCTGTGTCCAAAGGCAAAAGCTGCTACAACTGCAGTCACACTAATAAACCATGCGATGGAATAGCAGTTTATATTAGAATGTTTGCATGTAGAAGGTTTTTAAAGAGATTATTTTGCTTGTAGATAAACTTTAAAGGGATAGTTCACCCAAGTTCTGTCATAATTTAATCATCCTTTACTTGTTCCAAACCTGTTTGAGTTTATTTGTCAACTCAATGGGGATATGTGCCCAGGGTTACATTTTTGAGAACGGAGAAATATTTATTCCAGGGCTACGTGTGTTTGCACTTTGTTTTCACAAGTCTATAAGAGGCTGCCGTGTATGTTTTTTGACAATCTCAAGTATGTTACATTTCACTGGTATTTTCAGTTCATTTAGATTTTTCGAAATTTTTGTTGTTGAAAATGTAATTTTATTTCATTAAGCCTGAAACAATATATTGTATAAGAAATGTATAATTTATCCAAAATATTTGCAATATATTATAAATAAAATACCATCACTGGTACCTCTATAATTATCCATAAATTAATTAAACAACCATGACAATATCATTTCAACAGGGATGTGACGAGATCTCAGGCTATGAGATCTTGCGAGAATAAATCGTGAAGAGATATCTTTTCGATGTGAAAAGTTGTCTCGTAAGTTGCGATGTTATGATGGAGTGTGAGGGTGAATGTAGCACTGAAGATTGGAGGGAGGATTGGATTTGAACCGCAAATCAAGTGCTTTGCACACACCTGGCAACCTGTGCTGCCTCTGTGTTGCATGTCACTGCTTGGGCAGATGTGAAGTAACCATTTTTAAGTGTTTTAAGAGTTTAAAGGTTGCCGTGTCCAAAGGCAAAAGCTGCTACAACTGCAGTCACACAAATAAACCATGCGATGGAATAGCACTTTACATTAGAACGTTTGCTAGTAGAAGGTTTTTAAAGGGATTATTTTGCTTGTAGATGTACTTTAATAGGATAGTTCACCCAGAATTATAAGTTCTGTCATAATTTAATCCTCCTTTACATGTTCCAAACCTGTTTGAGTTTATTTGTCAACTCAATGGGGATATGAGCCCAGGGCTATGTTTTTGAGAACAGAGAAATATTTATTCCAGGGCTACGTGTGATTGTAGTTTGTTTTTACAAGTCTATTAGAGGTTGCAGTGTATGTTTTTTTTGACAATTTCAAATATGTTACATTTCACTGGTATTTTCAGTTCATTTAGATTTTTTTAATTGAAAAAGTAATTTTATTTTATTATGCCTAAAATAATATATTGTATAAGTAATGTATAATTTATCCAAAATATTTGCAAAATAGCTGCTCTATAATTATCCATAAATTAATTAAACAACCATGACAATATCATTTCCACAGGGATGTGACGAGATCTCAGGCTACGAGATCTTGCGAGACTAAATCGCAGAGATATCTTGTCGATGTGAAACGTTGTCTCGTAAGTTGTGATGTTATGATGGAGTGTGAGGGTGAATGTAGCACTAAAGATTGGAGGGAGGATTAGATTTGAACCGCAAATCATGTGCTTTGCACACACCTGGCAACCCGGGCTGCCTCGGTGTTGCGCGGCACTGTTTGGGCGGGTGTGAAGTAACCACTTTTTTCACCAGAGTTTAAAAGTTGCCGTGTCCAAAAGCAAAGGCTGCTACTACTGCAGCCAAACAAATAAACCATGTGATGGAATAGTACTTTAGACATGCTTAAAGTCATAATCATTGTAAACACAAGTCGAATTAAGACGTGAAATATTCCTATTTTACTCGCATTACTGAAGTGCTGTAGGACTTTTAGCTGCATTTTGTCATCATTAATGCTATCCAGAAAAAAACATATCTAATAAAACATCCAGTAGGTCACAGTTTGTCTAGTCTGTAGAGTTTATAGCAAAATATTTTGCAGTGTTTGCATGTCCTTTACAGCATAAAAATGTATTTAAAAAGAAGTAAAATAACATTCATTACGAGGTGATTTTAAAAAAGCCGAGTTGAGTAGAATAAAAGACTGTTTTCCATTCATATATTTCATCATTGAGGATTAAAAAAAAAAAGTGTAAAATCTCGTGTCATCTCGTACTCGTGAACTCATTCTCATGTCTCATCTCGTGGAGTAAGCATCTCATCACAGCCCTACATTTCAAACTAAAGATGTCAATAAATGTCACTTTGTTAAAGTTTTCAACTTGAGAAGTATTTACAGCAGAGATCAAGGTCAAACTATGCAATTTCATAACCATAAATAAACCCATGAACTGCAACCTAAGAGAAACTTTTAATTAACATTTCTTTACAGTGCAGTGTGTGTAGTATATGAATCCCCAAGGGCCACATTTTCTTGTAAAAAAATCTTTGTGGATGTTCTAAAGATGACAAACATAGCCTATACTGTAGAGGTGAGGAAATTAACATTACATTTTCATTTTTGGCCAAAATACCCCTTTTAAATAATAAAGTTCTGGCATTTTGTATGGTGTTGGCTTTCATTTTTAGTAAATGGAAACCAACCTGCAGCAGCCAATGCTAATTTTTTTTTCTTTGTGTCAACATGAAAAGAAAGATATTTTACTTCTGTAAATGGACATTTAAAAGCTTATCAGAAGTTTTATATAAGAATTTTTGCTTATAGAAGTTCTGTCATAATTTACTTATCCTTTACTTGTTCCAAACATTTTTGAGTTTATTTGTCAACACATTGGGGATATGTGCCCAGGGCTACATTTTTGAGAACTGAGAAATATGTATCCCTGGGCTACGTGTGCTTGCACTTTTTGTATTCACAACTTCATTAGAGGCTGCTGTGTATATTTTTTTGACAATCTCAAAAACGTTACAAGGGCATGTTTTCTCATACATGTCATTTCACTGGTATTTTCTGTTTATTTACATTTTCCAAATTTTTTGTTGTCGGAAATGTAATGCTATTTTTTAAGCCTGAAACGATATATTGTATAAGAAATGTATATTATATATGAAATATAATATATGCAATAAAATATAAATGCAATACAGCACTGATGCCTCCATAATTATCCATAAAATAATTAAATCAACCAGATCAAGGTCAAACTATGCAATTCAAAAGCATAAATAAACAGAAATCCCCCATGAACTGAAACCTATGAGAAACTTTTAATTAACATTTCTTTACAGTGCAGTGTATGTAGTATATGAATCCCCAAGGACCACAGTTTCTTAAAAAAAAATAACTCTTCTTTAATGTTCTAATGATGAAAAACATCACTTACACTGTAAAGGTGAGAGAATTAACAGTAAGTTTTCCTTTTTGGCCGAACTGCCCCTTTTAAATAATGAAGGTCTGCCATCTTGTATGGTGTTGGCTTTCATTTTTAACATTTTTTGTTGTTGTTTGTTTGTTTCTTAGGCTGAGTCAACATGAAAGAATATATTTTACTTCTGTAAATAGACATGTAAAGCCTTTTGGAAACTGATCAGATGTGTTTACTTTGCAATGTTTGATTGTAGAAGATGCAAGGGACAGTTCACACAAAATAGAAAGTGTCATAATTTACTCACACTTTACTTGTTCCAAACTTGCTTGAGTTAATTTATCAACCCAGACTCATTGAAGATATGTGCCCAAGGATACATTTTTTGAGAACAGAGAAATATGTACCCCAGGGCTACGTGGGCTTGCACTTTTTGTTTTCACAAATCCACAATTCTCAAATACATTACTGACGCATGTTTTCTCATAAGTGCCATTTCTGGTAAATCCACCAAATGCCACTGTGTATATTCCTGCTAATCTCAACATGCTTTTCATGTTCATATGAGAAAAGCAGATCGGCTTTTTGTGTGTATAAATCAGTTTGTTATTGACTGATCAACCCATTCCCTTTCATAAACCCAACCAATAGTGTTTTCAAAAGCAAACTAAGTGAAAAGCCTTCACAGCTGCATGCTTTTACCATGATTTCACACTGCCCTTTTTGGTTTTGGTTTCTGGAACTGTCCTTTGCTGGACTTGAACCCGGGTCCAACACTGTACCTAGTGAGTTACCAAGCAAACTAGTCACACCAGAAAAAGCTGTCCATACGGAGGTAAGTGGTCAGTGGTACCACCACGTAACGTTAGTTTTACAGACAAAATGCAGCCATTATGTACCACCGCGCATATATTTCGTGGTTCACAAAAAAATGTAGCCCTGGGCAATATTCTCAATGAGCCTGTGTTGTTATTTGTTCTGTTGAACACAAAAGAAGATATACTGAAGAATACTGGAAACCAGTAAACATTGGCTTCCATATTATTTGTTTTTACTATAGAAGTCAATGGTTACAGGTTTCTAGCATTTTCAAAATATCTTCTTTTTTCTTCTTCTTCTTTATAGAGTTCGTCAACTTGTAATTATAAGGTTCCATCTGCGTTCTGAATGATTTAGAGATATTGAGCTTCAAAGTTTTAGCATTCCATTGCAGACACTATGTGTGTAACATTTGTTTTTTAAATAAAAAGTCTTAAAATGTAAACAACTTATAAAAAAAACTCCCATAATGTAAATAAGTTGTCAATTAATAAGAATATATCAATAACTCAATTTTGACAAAAATGTATACCTTATAATTCTAAGGTGACGAGTTGTTCTAAATGCACTCTAATAAGCAAGACATGTTTTTGTTTTTCAAAATGAGAGACATACTCAATAATCTCAGCTTCCACAACCTTAAAACAACATTTACAGTATTATCGTAGATGATATCGCACAACCCAAATGTAAAAACGTCCTTCTTAAGATGTACTGTACATTTATTGCAAACTTTTTAAGAACTTTAGTCCACAACTGAGTTATAAATAAAGAATGTGTTCAGAAATTAAATCTGCATCCTGAAGCCAATAAGCTATACCAATAAGCTATAAAAACCTGCTCTTTACAGTATAAAAATACATACATGTACGTCAAGGATATATTGAAATAATGGTCAGTTTCTTTAACAAATTAACTACATGATAAGCGAGTGAGATAAAATGAGAGATGCACATATATATAAATACATCTATGACTTCTGTAGCTACATTTGAAATCTTTAGAGTCTGTTTAAAAAAAAACAACATAAAATCTAATCAACCCAAGAGCACACTAGACATGAAAAGAAGAAAAAAACTATATGAAAAAAATATGACATTTCATATTCATACCGTATGAAATATAAACACTAATGTCTTTTCCTCTGGAAATATATTTGATATCAAAGTTACATGTCTTATATTAGGAACCTGTTGTACAACGTAAGGGAAATATATGAAATGTGATGAGTTAGATAACAGGTCTTTCTGTTTGTTTTGTGTTTGTTATTGGGCTGATCTGCCCCGGATCTCGTAGGCCTCCTATTTATGATTTTTAGATACTAAAAAAAGCTGTAAAAATGAAAACTTTGTGGCTTTTAGTCCTCATCTGTTAGCTTTCAGGCCATGTATATAATATGTGAGCCTACTAAACATTGTGGCTTTCAATGAATTGTAGCTTTTTATAAAAGTCTTTTAATAATTGTGGCTATTTAACTTCATGGAAAATAGACCCAAATCATACACGACTCATTCTGTGCACTGGGTAAGATTTTATACCCAATAAATGCTCTTGAAAATGACAATGTTTCAATCTCCCAATGTGAGGTAAACATGTTTGATGGGACTGTATGGCATTAAAGGTAACTGACTATATTAATTAAAAAATGCTGAAGAAAAAAAAAAAAAAAGGTTATTTTTGTTTTCTGTAATCTTATAAAATATTTATAGAAATTCATTAAAAAATTTCAAAGGCTACTGTAAAAAAATTATAGAGAAATAAATGATAAATAATTATAAACAAAAACATATTTAATAATAAATAAATACATAGATACGTGCATACTGTACGTTATGTATGCTTTTGATTATTTTAAATACATTATGCAAATTTAAATAAATAAACTGAATAAACGAATGAATGAATGAAGAATAAACAATTGAACAGGCTACTGGCTGCTAAACAAATATGAAACAAAAAAAATTATATCAATAACAAAAATAAACTACAAAACTAAATACATTTTTATGAAATATTTTTATGAAAGTTGTTTCAGGAAGCATATCAAAGTCTGACAACTTGATAAACGAATAAACGAATGAACGAATAAACATATGGACAGACGAACATACAGACAGACGAACGTACAGACAGAGGAACGGACGGATGTACAGATGGAGGTACAGATGAACGTTTGAAAGAGCGTACAAACAAATGTACAAAACAACATACGAATGAACGTTTGAATGAAGGTAAGAATGAACGTATGAACGAACATATGGACAAATGTACAGACGAATGTACGAAAGAATGTATGTATAAATTAACGTATAAATGAACGTACGTACGCATGAACGTACATATGTACACATGTACAGCAAGAAAATATTGAATATATAATTAGTAAAAAAAACAAACAAATAAATGTATAAATGAATGCACAAACAAATGTATGGACAAATGTACCAACGAACTTACAAAAGAACATACAAATGAACTTAAGAACGAAGGTACAAATGAACGTATGAACGAACATATGATCGAATGTATGAACGAATATATGAATGAACGTACGAATGAATGTATGAACGAATGTACGAACAAATGTATGTATGAACGTACAAACAAATGCAAGAACAAATGAACATTTGAACAAATGTATGAACAGACTACTGACTACTAAACAAACATAAAAAAATAATAATTATAATAAAAAAAATAAACTCAATAATTCTCACATTTTGATAAATCTTCCCAAAAGCACTCTTTATTTTCTCTCAAGTGATTGCCGTAGATTAAATTAAGTAAATAATGCGGCATACCTTGTTTGCTATACTAGTAATGAAGGCCTTAATGTTCAGATTGGTTGGGCAGCTTTTCTGACACGGTGCATCCGCACACTTTAAACACCTGTAAGAAAAAACAAAGACAGTCCTTGAATTACCTCACATGCAAAGTTATTTACAGTACAAACAAGAAGTTTGTGTTGTCATCTCACTGGAATGGCACATTTCAGCCAATTACAAACACACCACGGCACCCAGAGGAAATCAATCGCAAGCTTTTGTGCCGCAGGACTTTTTCTTTCCCAGCAACTGCATCTCAAAGACACCATATTGATGACACACAGTTTTGAATGACAAATAGTATAATTTGGAGCCGCCCAATTAAATATTCATGCCAAATCAGATGGGATGTGGTGTGTTTGGTCCCTGGATGTGAATGGTGTGTGACTGGGGAAAAATAGCTACAGTAAGGCACAAAATCTCACATTATTTCACATTTGAAATATATATATATATATAGAATAAGGTTGTGTGCTCCAAAGCAAAAGGCAAAACTCAAATTCAGAAGATATTTGCATTGTAAACTTGTAATTTCTCACTTCACTTCTGCCAGTTATAATCAATGCGTTCTAATAAAATGGTCATGTGCTTCAGCTTCTCGTTAGATCTTGTGACCAATCAAATGGCAGAATGACAAATTCCTCACATGTAACCAAGCATTCATACTACTAAATACTTAAATTACACACACACAAACACATTTAAACATATAGTAAACTAGGACATTGGTTAATGGCACACAGTGCACTATATAGGAGATAGATATTTCAGATGGTGAAAATATACTTCTGGTGGGGTCAATGAAGTCCAGATTTTACGTTAATGTAACACAATCTGCAAACATACAGTATACTGTTTAATCTGCTCTGGTCCAGAGACTATGGATGCAATGATACCATTTTACAGAACTGATCCAATCGATCCTAAAAATGAGCATTGGTGGATACAGATACAGGTACTGAAGATCTAATTCTTAGGGCCTTTCATTTGCAATGCAAACATAATTAGGTACTTTGTATAAATATCAGAGGATTCAGTTTATTAAATATTGGGTTATCAAAGTATATGTGTATTCTGTACAGATGTTTTATTTTTAATAAATTTATTTTTATTTTGTAATTTATTTATTTACTTATTTGTTTTTATTTATTTACTTATTTGTTTTTATTTATTTATTTTTTATTATTCTTTTATTTTAATTTTTTTCTTCTTTTCTCTGTTAGATAAATGTAATTTCAACTTTTTTAGAGGGTAGGTGTGGGAATAATACTTGTTTAAATTTCTCTTTAAAATTACTTTGTTATATCTATAAAAGTTTAATAAACAAATTTAAAACAAAAAGAGTTGAGGATACACATAGAAGAAAAAAGACTGTTCGACGTAACTTGCACCAGACGCAAAAAGGTACAAAAGTGGAGCAAACACCTGCACATTTAGAGCCACACGCAGCTGGATGCCCATAATAATCCCGTCTCACAATTCTCCGAGCTCGGCGAGGACTAGAGTGCACAAGGCTGCCATTAATACCACTTACCGGGGTGACAGTGGGGTAATTACTGTAGTGCCACAGCCAGGTAGCGTCGCCACAGAGGACCACGCGGAGCTTCTATAAACCAGGCTGGCTGATCATAATGTGACATTAGTTTTGACCTGCTTTCGTTTATTTGATCATAAATTATCCTTAGCCTAAAGGATTAGGGATATTGCAGGAGTCTCGGTCCGGGAGAGGGTCTGGAGTGGGCTTTGACGGTGAGATGAAGGCTAATCTCGTAGGATGCCGGGCCTATCGCACTTGTGATCTGTGCAGAGATGATTAATACAGAGAGGGGACGCCGAGCAGCTGCGGGAAGACATAAAGCCATACTCGCATAAATATCTCTCTGGAGCTTATTGTGAAGGAAAACGCACTCTTCCAAATCAGCGATATATCATCTGTTATGATCATCGCAGTGTGTAGCTTTCAAAATATGCATGTAGAACATGAAACGGTGTGGTGGTTCATATTCTGAATACATTAGTGCATGGGTATAAAGAGCATGCATCATGATTTTTTTTTTCTTGGTCTTTGAAAATAAAATTGTTATATAGATGTGTCAGATATGGACAGAGGTTTATAGTATACAATGTATATGGTCAGAATTATTAGCCATGCTGTGAAATTCTTTTTATATACAGTTAAAGTCAGAATTATTAGCCCCCCTGAATTATTAGCCCCCTTGTTTATTTTTTTCCCAATTTCTGTTTACCAGAGAGCAGATTTCTTCAACACATTTCTAAACATGATAGTTTTAATAACTCATTTCTAATAACTGATTTATTTTATCTTTGCTATGATGACTGTAAATAATATTTGACTAGATATTTTTCTAGACACTTCTATACAGCTTAAAGTGACATTTAAGGGCTTAACTAGGTTAATTAGGTAAACTAGGCAGGTTAGGGCAATTAGGCAAGTTATTGTATAACGATGGTTTGTTTTGTAGACTATAGAAAAAATATATAGCTTAAAGGGGCTAATAATTGTGACCTTAAAATGGTTCATAAAAAATTAAAAACTGCTTTTATTCTAGCTGAAATAATAATAAAAAAATACTTTCTCCAGAAGAAAAAATATTATCAGACATACTGTGAAAATTTCCTTGCTCTGTTAAACATAATTTGGAAAATATTTAAAAAAGGAAAAAAAAAAATCAAAGGGGGGCTAATAATTCTGACTTCAACTGTATATATTGTCCAAGAGCTGTGAGAAAATTTTTAAACATAATAGTTTTATTAACTAATTTCTAATAACTAATTTATTTTGTTTTTATCATGATATTACATAATATTTTACTAGTTATTTTGAAAGATGCTAGTATTCAGCTAATTTTTTTCAGTTCAATTCACCTTTATTTGTAAAGCGCTTTTACAATGTAGATTGTGTCAAAGCAGCTTAACATAAAAGATCATAGTAAATTGAAACAGTGTAGTTCATTTTTCAAAGTTTAAGTTCATTTCAGTTTAGCTCAGTTCAGTGTGGTTTAGTAATCACTACTGAGAGTTCAAACACTGAAGAGCAATCCATTGATGCGCAGCTTCACAGATCCCGAACCATACAACCTGGCGACAGCGGTGAGGAAAAAACTTCACCAATTGGCGAAGGTGAAGAAAAAAAACCTCAAGAGAACCATGCTCAGATGAGCACGACCATTTCTCCACTGGCCAAACGTTTTTGTGCAGAGCTGCAGTCCAAGTGCCGGAGGCAAATTTAAAGGCAAGTGGAATTTAAAGACCTAAATAGGTTAACTGTCAGAATTCTGCCACTTTGGTCTTGTTAATTCTTGTTTTAGAGTCTAGACACTAGTCCTGTCTTGTATGCTGTGATTAGCTCAAGTTTTTTCACGTCGAGAACTCATTTTCTGTCATTAGCTATGTTTCCATCCAAAAATGCGAATTAACTTTATGCGCAAAACTGGATAATCACATAAAAAATGTGCGAATAAAGCTGTGTTTCCATTCAACGATTGAAAGTGAACAAAATCGTGACTTCCTGAATAACTGCCGCCAAATATCAACAGTAAAAAAACGGAACTTGCTGTGGTAGAAGAAGCTGCGTGAATCTTTTCTTCATTTAATAAATGTCTTGCACCTCAGAAGGCAATCCTGAAACGCAATGAACGTGTGGTGTCGTTTGAAGGTGTCAGACGTGGAGCACAGACGCTATTGATTCTGGAGGTAATTGATTATATAATAACACTAATACTGAAATGGTTAAGTCGTTTTAGAATGACCAAAACAACATTTCAGATGTTTTACAGTGTGCTCAGCCTGCTGGTTTGTCCAGTCACACACATTTTTATCATCACATAATCTCTTTTTTGAACTTCTCGTGTAAATTTTTTAATGCGCATAATGGAATTTGTTCAGTAAAAGTGTTTCTATCGTAGTTGATGGCCATCTTTTCTTACCGAATAAAAAATAAAAAAATTATCCTACTCAGTTATGTATGTATTTTATGCGCATTTTCAAAATCTATGCGCATATTGGCGTTTCCATCAACCTTTTTTTATGTGCATATTCAAAAATATATGGACACGTAGCTAATGTCTGTCTTCGTCTTTGTGGCACTCTGTGTCTGTAAATACAGCACATTTGCTGTAATTGATTTACAGTAAGTTACTGTATGTTCTACAGAAAAATTGTTAACAGGGTTGTCACAATACTGGAATTCGGTACCAATCGATACTGAAATTTTAAATACGTCCTTTTTCTGCTTACATTTGAGCGCTGTTGAGCACATTCTTAAACACCGCTGATTTACCATTGTGTTCACATGCTCAACAGAAATAACTGTGATTGGCCATGAAGGTCATCAGTTCACCGAACTTACCACTGTTTATTGAGTGTAACCACAGATACAGGGACACTGGGACATTTCAAAGTCACATCAATCAGCTGGTTTGTCTATAAGCTGACAAATGTATGATCCACTCATGAATTTTGACTTTAAAATGCTCCAATGTCCCTTTATCTGTGGTTACACTCAGTAAACAACAGTGAGTTTGGTCACTCAGTCAATCACAGTAATTTCTGTTATTAAGAATGTGCTCAATAATGCTCAAATGTTAGCGGGAAATGGACGTTTTCAAAACTTCCGTATCGATTAGTACCGAATTCCTGTATAGTGACAAACCTAACAATGTAGTCAATACGCCAATTTGG
Organism: Danio aesculapii; assembly: GCF_903798145.1. Classification (NCBI taxonomy): domain Eukaryota; kingdom Metazoa; phylum Chordata; class Actinopteri; order Cypriniformes; family Danionidae; genus Danio; species Danio aesculapii. Next base: position 11,393,774 of record NC_079458.1, read on the forward strand.
ACCTTTTTTGATTTAGTGGCTAATTTGTATGAATCTGTACTATCTTGTTTGTATATTTCAGTATGATTTGCTCATCCCCCAGTGGTAGTTGGATTTAGATCTGGGGTTTGGGGGTACACCTCCTTTTAAAAACGCTACATTTTCATCATTAAATCACCTGAATTTGCCACCTTTCAGCCAAAAAAAAATTCAAATAGTTACATATTATCATGACATCAGGCTGGGTCAGATACAATCACTATAGCCACAGCCATATCACTCTGCAGCCCTTCAGTTACTCACTGAAGCTAAGCAGGGCTGAATGGGAGACCACATGGGAAAACCAGGTTGCTGTTGGAAGTGGTGTTAGTGAGGCCAGCAGGGGTCGCATAACCTGCAGCCTGTTTGATTCCTAACACCCCAGTAATGTGAAGGGGGACCATACACTGTCAGTAAGCACCATCTTTCAGGTGATGTTAAAACGGGGTACTGACCCTCTGTGGTCATTAAAAATCCTTCTCGTAAAGAGTACGAATTGGCTCTGTTTCTCCACTCTATTTATAGCTAGTTTGTGGTGCGTGCGCTGGCATTGTTGTCTTGTGGCTGCCGTCGTATCATCCAAGTGGATGCTGCACACTGGTGGTGATGTGGAAAGACCTCTCTCATGATTGTGATGGGCTTTGGTGTATGAGCATGAACAATAAATGTGCTATTTAAATACCCATTACTTACTTACTATCATGAAATCTAAATAACTGTTTTGGTACAACAACAACATCAACAAAAAAACTGACAAAAAAAGTGGACTTTACGTGGTAAAAATAAAAAGCTACAAAATATTAACCTGACACCCTCCAAAAACCAGCTGTTCCATGGCAGGTCAAAACACATATAAACACATTCATAAAGATGAGAGCCAACAGATCAAAATGAGAATCTGCGAGAGGGGAACCTTCACTTGATTGCCAAATGCAGTTTTGTCTCTCTTTTCAAAAACTGTAGGGAGGAGGAAAAAAAAGAGGTGGAAAACGAGAAAGAGCGAGAATAAAATAGCCTATTCCCTCCTCTGACACTACAGCTACGGACAGGAATACCATTGTCTTTTTTTTCCTCCTCCCAAGGTAACATTAAAGACACGGCACATCCAGACACATTTTCGACCCTCATCCGTCTCCCCTGGCCAGCAGCCCAAGTGCTTAGCAAATGTCAACAGAAAATAATGCACACACAAAGGCAATCTTATTTGTTCAAGAATTGCTCTAGGTCACAGCAATTCAGCTGGGCTTTGAGAGCGGCGCTCAGGAAAAGACTGCCTCGCAGTGCAGTGCATTAGATACAGTGCTGGGCTTTTCTGAGCTGTAACGCAATCAAATGCATACACAATTTCTTCCCCCTTTCTTTCCTTTCTGCTTTTTTATTATTACCCTCCCTAAAACATAATCCAGTGCGTTGGAATGAAAGCAGCTGTTGATTAGCGGACCACTGAAGTCTGATTTATTCTACTCTCTCCGTCTCTCTCTACCTTATCGTTTTTTACTTGAGTAATAATCTAGCTTTTGAATGTGCATTATGGAGTTCTGGATTGTGCAGGAAGTTAATCTCCCAATTCATTGTTTTCATTATATCTCCTCCAAAATGAACCCCGCAATTGGTGGAAAAAAGAGAAAAGTACAATTCAATAAAACCTGGGCCTCCCAGGATTTGCCATTTTAATGATTGCTTACCTTTTATGAATTAGTTGTCGCCACAAATTCAGCTCTTCACTTTTTCTTGGAGAAACTAATAATTCTGTTCATAATCTTGGGGGTGGCGGTAAATTGTATCTTCTTTTAATCAAGAACACAACAAAGGGTTTTTTTTTTTTTCCTGAAAGCCCAGCTGATTGAAGAACTGAAAGCAGGGAGAATGGGAAAGAAATCCACATGGAGAGCCAAACAGCTTTCTAAATCAATCTAATGATTAGGAAATGTCAAGACAGATGAACAAAAAGGCCAGAGCTGTTGCATGCTGGGTAGTGCATGTGTTTGTGAGATATGCTCACAGTATTCTGATAAACTAAATTAAAATAGCATTGTTATTTTTAACAGCCTAAAAATGTGTTAATTATATTATATTATATTATATTATATTATATTATATTATATTATATTATATTATATTATATTATATTATATTATATTATATTATATTACATTATATTATATTACATTACATTATATCAAAAAATAGTAAAATAATAATGTGGCATAGGTGATTATTTCATTGAAAACTGCAACCCAGTTGAATATACTATAATTTATGTCAAATGTATTGTTATGATTTTATTTAAAAAATGCTGACAAACATATTTTAATTAAAATATAAATAATTTAAAAGTATTTTGTATTTAAACATGTTAAACATAACTCATTTATTGTGCAACAAAAGCTGACCACTAAAGATATTCATTTTTAATGTAAAACATAATTATATTACATATATCATATATAATATATTATAATATAATGTATTATATATATATTATTATATATATTATGTATATATTATATTACATTTATACATTATATTATATTATATTGTATTGTATTGTATTGTATTGTATTGTATTGTATTGTATTGTATTATATTATATTATATTATATTATATTATATTATATTATATTATATTATATATCCCAGAGGCCCAATTGGTTATAATGTTTGACCCATTTAAGCTTTTTATGCACATTAATAAAAAAAAATGTATTCGTTTTTTTTTTATTTTTTTTTTATTTTTGATATATTTATGGTAAAAAATGTACAAAATTTCTTGAATTTACTTAATATTCTTATGATTTTTAACATAAATGAAAAATCAATAAATTTGATCCATAATGTATTTTTTTGCCAAATATGTACTGTACCTGTGCTACATTTTGTTTTGTTATGTGTTACATTATGTTGTGTTATGCGGTGTAATGTTGTATGTTATGTTATGTTACATGTTATCTTTTGTTATGTTATCTTATGTTATGTGTTACGCTGTGTCTTGTTACGTTACCTTATCTTATGTAATATTATGTTGTTATGTTACATGTTACATAAAGTTATCTTATGTCATGTTACGTTAACTAACGTTATAATTTGTTGTGTTAAGTTATGTTACATTATGTTATCTTATGTAATGTAATGTTATTATGTCGCATGTTATGTTAAATTACCTTATGTCATGTTGTGTTTATGTTACGTTACATTTTCTTATGTTATTATGCATTGTGTTATGTCATATTACATGTTACACACTGTTATGTTTTCTAATGTTATGTTACATGTTGGGTTAAGTTACGTGTTGCATTATGTTAGTCTTTTGTTGTGCTACGTTATCTTATGTTATTGTTACGTTACGTTAAATGGTATGTTATCTTATGTTATTTTACGTCAAGTTGCACACTAAGTTGTGTTATGTTATGATATGTTACTTTGTTGCGCATTAAGTTATGTTATCTCACGTTATGTGTTCTGTTACATTACATTATCTTATTTATTGCTATGTCGTTATGTTACGTTATGTTATCTTATGTTTTTACATGTTATGTTACGCGCAATTATGTTATCTAATGTTATTTTACTTGTTGTGTCAAGTTATGTCTTACGATATGTTACATTAAATGTTACGTTGCATTCTCTTATGTTGTTACGTTACATCACGTTGCGTTATCTTATGTTATGTTACGTTATGTTGCATGCTAAGTTACATTATCCTATGTTATCTTATGTAATGCTATGTTGTTATGTTACATGTAAGGTTATGTTATGTTATGCAGCATGTTATGTTACACGCTGTTATTTGTTATGTTACGTGTTGTGTTAAGTTACGTGTTACATCTTGTTACATCATCTTATGTAATGTTATGTTGCTATGATACATGTTATGTTACATTATCTTATGACCTGTTATGATTATGCTATCCTACATTATGTATGTTATGTTGTTGTAATGTTGTTACTATGTTACGTTAAATGTTATGTTACTTTATCTTATGTTACATTACATTGCATGGTGAGTTACCTTATCTTATGTTGCATGTTAAGTTACTTTCTCTTATGTTATGTTACTTTATGTAATGTCATGTTGTTATGTTACATGTTACGTTACGTTATCTAATGTCATGCTTGTTATGATGTTACCTTACATTATCTTATGTTATATTATACTACATTATATCATATCTTGTTACTTTATCTAATGATATGTTACGTGTTGTGTTAAGTGTTATGCTTTGATACGTTATCTTATGTAATGTTATGTTGTTACATTGTTACATTCTCTTATGTCATGTTATGCTTATATTATGCTGCATCATCTTATGTTGTTGTTATTTTACGTTAAATGTTACGTTATCTTATGTTATGTTACTTTACGTTACGTTGTGCGCTAAGTTACATTATCTTATGTTCTGTGTTACGTTAGGTTATGTTACCCATAAACTTCCAGAATAACAATTTGACCCAAAGTTGAACTAAAAATATGTCTTCATTAAAGAGCCCTCTAAATCCTGTTCTAGCATTTTACAAACATGCTTTATGTCACGTAACACGTTAACCCTCATGTAAGGCTCAGACTGAACTGAACACGCGAGTATGCACTCCTGAATCTGTCTTTCCCAGTAGACGCAGCTGTGTCAGTGGACTTGGGCATCTGGATGCAGGTTTAATGATGTCAGCAGTGCAGCTCGAATGGGGACAGGTGGAAAAGAGCGGCAGGTGAGCTGAGATTACTCTGTGCACTGAGGGTTAGGACAGCGGCCGTCACAACTGTCAAAACCACCCGGCCTGGGTCTGTCTGGGATCATGGGGGATAACCAACAGCTGCAAACACAGCAGCCTGAAAAATGAAGAGCGAGAGGCCTGTGTGTGTGTGTGTGTGTGTGTGTAGATCTCAGCCTGAGGATCATATGCATTTGATTGACACATCACTCAAAGCTGTCATTGGAGTAAAAGGCGTAGAGCATGTTTGTAATCCAGCTGAAGCTAATCTAACTATAAAAATGCTCACCTGGTTGACAAGTGCTCACAAATGCATGTGCGCCTTTCAAGGCTTGCAGACGTCTTTCAGAAATCAGAAAAAAGAAAAAGTCTGGTGTATTTGAGGAAAGGCACTGCAGGTGAAACTAAATTGTTCACTGGAAAATGTGTAGTTTTATGAAATGTTATGTTTAAATTTGCAAATGATACATTGTTTTAACATCCCAGTGAAATCAAAATTAAAGATGTTGGTATTAGTATGTTAGTCTTAAGGATATCTATAAGCTAGCGTACAACATAGCAGTGACACAATTTGCATTATTAAGATAAAAAGCTTACAGTTTGCCACTTCAGGCTAAATGGATCAACATGTTTTTTGATGTCTTCTCATACATTAGGTTCCTATCAAATCTTCTGACCAATCAAATGGTCTCTAGTATATGGCATGCCCCGCCCCCATCAAGACACTATTTAAATATGTGATCAAGCTCAACCACTGTCATTACATTAAAAAAAATCTAATTTCAAAGCACTTTATAGGAACTTTAATAATTATGCGCTAATTTGCATACAAACAGTGACAAAATCTGCATTAAGAAGATATAAACATTCAAAGCTTACAGTTTGTCATTTCACCTAAATGAATCAACAATTTTTGGCATCACCTTTTACTTTAGCTTCTCATCAAATCTTCTGACCAATCAAATGCTCTCTAGTATCTGACCTGACCCGCACACTTCAAGACTAGGGTTGGGTATCGTTTGGGATTATTAATTTGACTAATTATTTAAACTTTCGTAGTTAACTGATTAAGTCTTTAAATTACACTTTAATCTGAATAAAAGACTATAACATACTTAAAGGGATTTTGTCTGAATACAACTGTCTTGCAAAATAACTAGTAAAATACTTGATGTTTTAGTAATTATGTGTTAATTTGCATACAAACCTTGACAAAATTTGCTTTAAGAAGATATAAACATTCAAATCTTGCAGTTTGTCTCTTCAGCTCAACATTTTCTCCTCAAATCTTCTGACCAATCAAATGCTCTCTAGTTTCTGGCATATCCCACCAGCTTCAAGACACTATTGATATATATACAGTTGAAGCCTGAATTATTAGCCCTCCTGTTTATTTTTACCCCAATGTCTGTTTAACGGAGAGAAGATTATTTTCAACACATTTCTAAACATAATAGCTTCAATAACTCATTTCTAATAACTGATTTATTTTATCTTTGCCATGATGACAGTAAATAATATTTTACTAGACATTTTTCAAGACAATTTTATACAGCTTAAAGTGACATTTAAAGGCTTAACTGGGTTAATTAGGTTAACTAGGCAGGTTAAGGTAATTAGGCAAGTTATTGTATAATGATGGTTTGTTCTGTAGACAATCAAAGAAAAAAGCTTAAAGGGGCTAATTTTGTCATTAAAATAGCTTTTTTTTTTTTAAATTTAAACTGATTTTATTCTAGCCGAAATAAAACAAATAAGACTTTCTTCAGAAGAAAAAATATTAGCAGACATACTGTGAAAATTTCCTTGCTCTGTTAATTATTTGGGAAATATTTAAAAAAGAAAAAAAATACAAAGGGGGCTAATAATTCTGACTTAACCATGTCTAATATGTGCTAATTTGCATACAAACAGAGACAAAATTCACATAAAGAACATATAAACATCCAAAGCTTACAGTTTGTCTTTTCCACCTACACAGATCAACATTTTTTTGACATCACCTCATACCTCAGTTTCTCATCAAATCTTCTGACCAATCAAATGCTCTCTAGTATCTGACATGTCCCGCCCCTTCAAGACACTATTGATATACAATATGTAATCAAGCTCAACCATTTAATTACATCAAACAAAAATGCACATTTCAATTCACTTTTTGATACCTTTAATAAATATGCGCTAATTTGCATACAAACAGTGACAAAATTCTCATTAAGAAGATATAAACATCCAAAGCTTACAGTTTGTCACTTCCGGCTAAAAAATCAACGATTTTTTTTGACGTCACCTCATACTTTAGCTTCTCATCAAATCTTCTGACCAATCAAATGCTCTATGGTATCTGGCATGTCCCAGCCCCTTCAAGACACAATTGAAATATGCCTCGAGCTCAACCACTCTCATTCATAAAGCAAAATTGCACATCTCAAATCACTTCATGGGGCATGCATTAATATGCATACAAACAATGACAATATTCACATTAAGAAGATATAAACATCCAAAGCTTACAGTTTGCTACTTCCTGTTCAATAAATCAACAATTTTTTTGACGTCACCTCATACTTTAGCTTCTCATAAAATCTTCTGACCAATCAAATGCTCTCTAGTATCGGACATGCCCCGCCCCTATCAAGACACTATTAAAATTTGCAATGCAAATAAGCTCAACTACTCTCATTAGATCAAATAAGAATGCCCATTTTAAAGCACTTTGCAAAAGTTTTAATAATTATTTGCCAATTTCAATACAAACCTTGACAAAATTTGCTTTAGGAAGATATAAAAATTTTAAACTTGCAGTTTATTTCTTCCGCCTGCACAGTTCAACATTTTTTGACGTCACCTCATACCTCAGTTTCTCCTAAAATCTTCTGACCAATCAAATGCTCTCTAGTATCTGACATGCCCCGCCCCTTTCAAGACATTATTGAAATATGCGCTCGAGTTCAACCACTCTCATTACATTAAACATAAAATGAACATTTCAGTTCACTTCATGGGAACTTTAATAAATTTGTGTTTATGTGTGGAGTTTGCATGGTCTCCCCAGCCGGGGCTCAAACCAGCAACCTTCTTGCAGTGAGGCGACAGTGCTAACCACTGCACCACAGTGTAACCTAATGTTGGATCAAATATAGACAATTGGTTTATTTTTTTTCAGTTAAATTTAAAGAACATTTTTCTAACCCAAAGGTTGAAGTTTGTTAATTTTTGACCCAAAACTGGTTTGACCCAAAACCCAGCATTTTTAGAAAGTATGAACATATCTCAAGAATATAAACATGCATAAAACCGTGAAGTATGAGATTTATAGCTCAGTGCAAGAGAAATAAATGCATTGTAAATTGAAATGTAAAGACACAAATTAATTAAAGAAACACTTAGAAGTGTGTTTTGGATGTTTTCTTTTCTTTAGACTAAATAAACACTTTATAAAATACCAAAAAGTCTAAAATCTCAAACTTGAGAGCTGCATGAAAAAAACCTGTAATTTCCCGCAGTCTCGGGATGAAGTTAAACAGAATAAAATGGGAGGCTACCATGGAGACTACGGCAGGATCTGTCAAGTGGACCAATAAGGTTAAAAGTACATGCCTGCTGCACACTTTCACCTGTCATCTTAATTGCTTTGACACTTGTGTTTTTGACCAATTAAAACAGACATTCAGTTGGTCCGGTAAGAGCAGGCCTGTGCTCAGATATTAGGGCAGAGTTTATATTTCTGAACATCTCTCACTGAATTTATGAAGTTCTCTGACAACAAATCACATATCAAATGATTTTCATGTTGAGTAAATAAACAATTAAACACACACTCACTGTATACAGTGTATTTGCATTTATAACTTCATCTCAATAAACGCATGCTTGCAGTGATAAATAGTTAAGCCTTTGCAGACCTTCTCTGGGGATATTTTTATTTCTCTAGTTAATTAAAATTGATCTAGATGATTACAGAAAAAACCTATAATCGACTCTCCACTTCGAGAAATTTACTAAAACAATTCTAGGTTGCTATGGGTGGCTGCCATGGTGTTTTCTAGCATGTTTGCTACATACACTACCTGACAAAAGTCTTGTCGCCTATCCAAGTTTTAGGAACAACAAGTAATAACTTGACTTCTAGTTGATGATTTGGTTTCAGAAGTGGCTTATATGAAAGGCAAAGGCCTCTAGATTACGCTTATTTTAGCTAAATAAAATATGATCATTCCTTGATTTTTAATTATTTAATTAGGACAGTAAGGCCTGACTTTGTTTTGGCAAAAGTCTTGTCACTTAACAGAAATAAAGTACAGTATAGAATATAAAGTCATGCTGCAGTGTGAAAATAATTAATATTGTATATGACTCCAATGAGCTTGGAGGACTGCATCCATACATCTCTGCAATGACTCAAATAACTTATTAATAAAGTCATCTGGAATAGCAAAGTAAAGTTCTTGCAGGACTCCCAGAGTTCATGAAGATTCATTGGATTCATCTTCAATGCCTCCTTTTTCATCTTACCTCCGACATGCTTAATAATGTTCGTGTTTGGTGATTGGGTTGGCCAATCCTCAAGCACCTTAACTGATTTTTCTTTTTCCAAACTTGATTGACTTCTGTGAGAATCTTGGGTCCATATGGGTTCCAATAGGTCTTCTGCAGTATTTGTGATGATTGGGATGCAGTTCAATAGATGATTCATCAGAAAAATCTACCTTCTGCCACATTTCCAAATGAGCAACTAGAAGTCAAGTTATTACTTGTTGCTCTGGGATTGACAAAAAGATCGACTCCACATCAAAGTTCCTGAAAGGAAAGAAGGTCAAGGTGCTCCAGGATTGGCCAGCCCAGTCACCAGACATGAACATTACTGAGCATGTCTGGGGTAAGATGAAGGAGGAGGCATTGAAGATGAATCTAAAGAATCTTGATGGGAAACTCTGGGAGTCCTGCAAGAACACTTTCTTTGCCATTCCAGATAACTTTATTAATGAGTTATTTGAGTCACTGCAGAGATGTATGGATGCAGTCCTCCAAGCTCATGGGAGTCATTCACAGTATATATTCTTTTTCCACTGCAGCATGACTTTATATTTTATACTGCACATTATTTATATTAAGTGACCAGACTTTTGTCTAAGCAATGTCAGACCTTACTGTCCTAACTAAATAATTAAAACTCAAGGCATGATCATAATTTATTTTGCTAAAATAAGCATAATCTAAAGGCCTTTGCCTTTCATATAAGCCACTTCTGATACCAAATGATCAACTAGAAGTCAAGTTATTATTTGTTGTTCCTAAAACTTTGATCAATGACAAGACTTTTGTCAGGTAGTGTATTAAATAGATTATAAACCTTACCATTTTGTTGGAGTGCCGTGCACTATTATGTGCTTCTGAATGGGGGAATTATGTGCTTCATGTATTTAAATGTTTATCTGGTTACAGACAAATTGCTTATCATGTCGTGTGTTGTGTTACAACATAAGCTGCTTCAAGACGGAAATGAAATGCAGTGTGTTTTCTGCAAAGGCAGCCCAGAGTGCTGAAACATATATGACTAAATTGGCAGTGGGCAGGTTATAGAGACTAAAACAAAGGCAGAAGTTCTGACATGCAACACAAACTTTTTAGCGTTTTAACTTTTTTTTTTTTTAAATATGTTTATTTAGCATGTTTCCTAAATATCTCCAAACAAATGATGTCCTTTTTCTGTCCCAGAAAAGTCAAAAACGTACATTCAACACATTTAACTGCAGTGAAGTTCACCGTGAGCTATTCAGAAAAATAAAATACGAGCCCACAGTGGCCCTGAAGTCATTTTGAAGGTGAATCTTCAGCCTTGATCCCAGCGCTCGAGGGGGTTGAATATATAAGCGCTCTTCCCTTCAGCGATGCATTGACAAAGGTCACCCGAAGTCCTCTCAAGGTCCGCACCATTTGAAATCCAATTGAAATTCATATATCTATCGGATGTGTGTGGAGATGCTTTAAGGGCAATGTTTACCCAGAGTCAAGTTCATCACTCTCCGTGGAGCGACAGAAGGGTTAATGATGGCCCGCTGGACAATCAGAGCAAATCAGAGCGCAGACGGATGACGGCCGTTACATCTATGTGAGTCATAAGCTTGCATTTAGGGAACGGGCAGCCATCCTTCAGCACCATGACAGAGCGAATGCGGATCCGCTGACTGATCAGACACCAGAGACACGGACAGAGCTTTCAATAATACGAAGCGCTACAGGAAGCGAGGCATGAGGGAGCATTCATTAGCCTCTCGCTAATGCTAGGCCTGGACGTCGTAGCCCTGACCTTCACAGTGACCTGTAAAAACACAGCTGTGGACAGGCCAGCTTTCTTCAGCACCTGGAGTCTGGGACGCTCAGCGGATCTGGAAATCAACGCCTGAAGCTTCACAAAGCATGCAGAGAAAAGCTCCTGCTTGCTTAGTTAACAGGTGCTCGCCTACAGCGTCTTTCACTCATGCTCTCGCTGAGATCACAGACACGCTCTGCTGGAAGGTGCCATGTTGACAGGAAAAGGAAATAGGTGATCTTTTGTGTATACTTAGCGGACTAAAACTGACAAAACTTCAGCTCAGCAGATGAACATTTTACAGTTTGTGCATTATTTTAAAATTAACACCACAGTTCAGCAAGGATGCCTTCAATTAATCACAATATATTTTAAATGTTCTGGGAAGTTTTAGTCTTTAAACAAACTTTCTACTTACCTTTAAATGATGAAAATGATGTATAGAATATACATATATGGTACATAATCAAAAAAAGAAAAGAAAAAAATATATACAGTTGAAGTCAGAATTATTAGCCCCCCTGAATTATTAGCTTTTATTCTAGCCGAAATAAAGCAAATAAATAAGACTTTCTCCAGAAGAAAAAACTTTATCGGACATACTGTGAAAATTTCCTTGCTCTGTTAAACATCATTAGGGAAATATTTAAAAAAGAAAAAAAAGATTCAAAGGGGGGCTAATAATTCTGACTACATATATATATATATATATATATATATATATATATATATATATATATATATATATATATATATATATAAATTTTTTTTTTGTTTTCTTTTTTTTTTTCTTACATTTTTCATCGTTTTTATGTATATACTAATTTTATTTTAGCTACTTTTAAAGAAGTCATTATTGATGCATTTTTATGTAAAGCATAAAAATACCATAATTTTGCAGATATTTAAGAAACATGCTAAGTGAACATTCTTGTTTCTCTGAAAAACAATGCTGAAGTCAGATATTCTGCTTTAAAAATGTGCATCACGTGCCGGAACTGCTGTCTTTGTTTTTGTCATTTAACATGCCCAATGCTACTTTAGCCAATTATATTTCAGCACCCGGGTTGCATTTGTGGAAAACAGCGTATTTCATTCATCAGTCAAGTAGGCTCTAAAAGTATGCGTCCATGACTGAAATGTGACCTCCGGTGGACAATAGCAGACTCCAAAATGACACGCAGATTCAGAGTTCCACATGAGGTGATTATTATTTAGTAAATAATATAAATATTAAGATTGTAAACACTAGGTGAGCAGGTTACATTGTAACCCCATGTCCGAGATTTGCAGTGATAAGCAATTTGGCTGTTTGCACCAGACGAAATATGACAAATTTAACTACAGTCATTCAGAAGCACAGAATAGTACACGTACTGCACTACAGCAAAACGGTAAGGTTTATAATCTAATTAATACATACAGTATTAAACCTCTTTAACATTATTAAATGTACATCCTGAATCACTGATATGTGTTGGCTTGCACCAGTCATGGTTCTAAAGTTAACAAACAGGAAGTGCATTTTCAGATTTCAATTAAAGATTAGAAGGGCAAATAATTGTTTTGTTCTTACTGACATACACAGATGAATTGTTCACTACAAAACTGGCAATGTGAGCTAACCAAATCATATGTTTAGTTTTGATTTCTTAGAGACTTTAAATCAGCCTTTAGGCTTGATAGACAGGCTCGCTACTGTTGGTGTCATCAATCTGGCAACCTGCACTTGTTTTTGAACAAGGAGTGCATACCTAGTTTAACCACTGGGTGTCAAGCTTACATACTACACCTTTAAGCTTAAGCTTATTTATAAGGAAATGTATACTTGAATTCCACATGTGTGCTTTAAGCATAAGGTACACATTAATAAAAGAATTATGACATGTATTATTTCCTTACATGACAAAAGAAGGTTAAATATTTCTTGACATGTTTCTTAATATGCCCCAATCAGCATATTAGAGAGATTTCAGCTTAGAGTAATGATGTTAAAAATTCAGCTTTGCCATCAGAGCAATTAAAAAAATTATGAATAGATACATTTTCTCAGTAGCTATGTTTCCATCCACCTATTTTTATGCACATTTTGGATATGCGCATAAAGATTGATGGTTGATGGAAATGCCAAGATGTGCATAAGGTTTGAAAATGTGCATAAACTATGATGGAAACACTTTTACCAAACAAATTCCAGAGTGTGCATTAAAGAAGGCCTGTGATGTTGTTATAAGAGATCATGTGATGATAAAAATGTGTGTGAATGAAAAATCCAGCAGGCTAAGCACACTGTAAAACATCTGAAATGTTGTTTTGGTCATTCCAAAACGCTGTAACCGTTTTAGCATTAGTGTTATTAAATTTATATTGAGCTCTAGAATCAAGAGCATCTGTGCTCCGCGTCTCAGGCCTTCAAACGCCACCGCATGTTCACTGCGTGTCAGGAATGCCTTCTGAGGCGCAAGTCATTTAAAAAATGAAGGAAAGATTTGCGCAGCTTCTCCTACCGCAAATTCCGTTTTTAAAGTTGATATTTGGCGCCAGAAGTGAATCTCTATGACTCATTGGATGGAAACGCTGCTTTATTTGCACGTCTTTTATGCAATTCATAACTTTTTGATTTATTGGCTTATTCGCACAAATTCGTACGATCTAATTCAAACATTTTCGTACTATTTGCTCATCCCCCAATGACGGTTTGGTGTAGGGGTGGGGTTAGGTGCCATGCCTCCTTTTTAAAATCGTACAATTTGGTACGATTGAACTCATACGAATTCGTACGAATTAGCCACTAAACTGACAAAACGTAAAATACTTACGTTTTCTCGTGAGATCAGGCTGGATATTCCAGTTTTGAAACATAGCTAATGTGACTTATGATTTTGAATCAAATTTTAAACATTTAGCAAACATTTAAGCAATAACGTAAACAAAATATATGAAAAAACATGGAAAGAACTTTAAATATGGCCCTTAATTTTCCCTAGCAACAGAAAATTGAGTAGTTCACGTGAGCCACACCGCAGGAACAGTTAAACTTATATTGCTTTTCTTTAGCTTGAAGAGTATAAGAAGAGGGTCTGCCTGTTCCCCATTTCTATCAGGAGATTAATGACATGATTGTCTAAATTTATTCTCCAGCACTTGTTTTTGGGCAAAAGGTTTATGGATATTAATTCTGAAGGTCTGTGGAGTGATTTGTGCAGCGTGAAATTGGTGAAGTGTAGCTAACCTTGTTAACTTCCTCAATTAAAGTCATGTCGCAGGCTTATTTCCGTGTGATTATACGCCGAACACCCTGGAACAGCCGTAATTGAGGGAAGAAACCTTTTCCATCGTCACCAATCTGAGCTCCCCTCCGTCAACCCCACCAGCCTACCGCAGGGTCAGATATAAGCTCTGTTCATCTCTTTCTGAATTTCTAATCATACTCTCCTTCTATTCTGTTTTTGTTTCATTAATAAGCAGGTAAAATCGCATTCACTTTGGCAGACTGCGGTGGGCAGCAAACAGTGAACAGTGTGACATCGGATAAGTCCCATGAGACTAAACCACATTTTAATTTGATTTCACCTGCAAATCCTTCAAGAAATTATCTCAGAAATTCTAAGCAGAACTATGGGGCAAGTCGTAAAGCAGGAATAAAAAAAACACAAGAATTAAAGCTCAAAACATCACTGGGTTATATCCTCCCATCTGCAAATATTGCTTTTCATTTACTTTCTTAGAGTTTTCGCTTATTTTCAACACTGAATAAAATGCATAATTCCACACATTGTTGTTGTTGTTGTTGTTATCCCAACACAAACTGATTAAAGTTAACAAATCTTAGTGGATTGAACATATTCAGGGTTTCACCAAGTCAAGTTTATGACTTTAAGACCTTTTTAAAACCATTATGATTGAAATTTCAGACTTATACAGGGCTAAACCATAAGGATTTTTACTTACACCATGCAAAAAAAAAAAAATCAAGTTACTTGAAAAATACTTAAAGTGACAAAACAAGCAAACCATACATACTTCTCTTTGACAAGCTTTAAAAACTATAATAAACTAAATGTACAACAGTCTTTCCAGGTCAGTGTCCTCACCACATATGGTCTATAAACACATGGAGAACTTACAAATGCTTTTGTGAGGAACCATATTGTTTTGTTAAATTCTCCCAAAAAGATCTTAATATCTCAATAATTGTGTTGTTTCAGCTATTTTTAATTTAGTAGTTTTAACAAGCAAGAACAAAATATATACAGTTGAAGTATATATTATATATTGAAGTATATCCTTTGAATATTTTTTTTTCTTTTTTAAATATTTCCCAAAAGATGTTTAACAGAGCAAGGAAATGTTCACAGTATGTCTCATAATATTTTTTCTTCTAGAAAAAGTCTTATTTGTTTTATTTCAGCTAGAATAAAAGCAGTTTTTATTTTTTATAAACAATTTCAAGGTCAAAAATATTAGCCACTTTAAGTAAAAAAAAATTTCGATAGTCTACAGAACAAACCATCATTATACAATAACTTGCCTAATTACCCTAACCTAATTAACCTAGCTAAGCCTTTAAATGTCACTTTAAGCTGTATAGAAGTGTCTTTAAAAAATATCTAGTAAAATATTATTTACTGTCATCGTGGCAAAGATAAAATAAATCAGATTTTAGAAATGAGTTATTAAAACTATTATGTTTAGAAATGTGTTGAAAAAAATCTTCTCTCCGTTAAACAGAAATTGGGGAAAAAATAAACAGGGGGATAATAAATCAGGGGGGCTAAATAGTCAAAATTACTAAAAAGAAAAAAGCAAGAAAAAAAATTATTTAACTTACCCCATTGGTTAATCATTTAGATTGTTTTAAGGAAAAAACTTGCTTAATTTTGACATATTATTTCATAAAACGAAACAATATTTGTTACTTGTCTAGATAATGCTTATTGATTTAAGAGATTTTAGATATTTGGACTAGAAACAAGACAAAAACTCCAAGCAAGAAAAGCATTTTTTGCAGTGTGGTGCCCTTAGGACAACATCAACATGTACTGTGGTGGGTGTGTAAATACAGATGGTTTATGTCAAAGTCATTTATTTGTTATTTATTTTTTCAAATGCAATGATTTTAACTTATTTTTGGCCAAAGCTATTGTCAAATTTGGTGACTTGTCAAATACACCTGGTTTGTTTTGAGCCACGATGTTTAAAGAAACTGACTCTTAAAGGCAATGGGAGATGAAACTCTGATTGGTTTAATGCACGTTATATTCAAAACACACCCATAACTCATTAAGAAAATAAGCACAACCCTGTTAGACCAAGTATGTTAGGGCTCAAAACGTATTTTTCCATTCTTAAAATAGCAAAAGTGGATTCGGACATGCCCTTAATGCTTTTGCCTGTGTTATTTTTCAACATGCTATTTCCTGTTGCCAGAAGGTGGTACTAATGTAACTGTATATTGAAATTTAGTTTACAAAAATTTGAAAAATCTTTGCAATTTAACTTCACAATTTGGCATAATATCACTTGATGTTGGTCTGATGTCTATACAAACATGGGTATTTTCAAATCCGCACTTTTTTGAAGCAGTTTCACTGTTTGTCAACACAAAATCAGAGTATCAGGAGACTAAAACTGAAACTTTCTGAAAACTCCGGACAGGGTGAAGATTTTCTCTAGTAACAATGTGGTCGTGTGGCCACTACAACCAGAGTTTTTGCCTCCTGATGTTAACGTGAGCGCTGTTTACTCCTTTCTGAATGGCCAACACGGCAGGGTTCACATCAAATGCGGAATACTTGAATGAGGCAAATTTTGCAAGTTCATGGCAAACGCATCGATGTGTTTCACATTGTTCGCACCGCGGGACAAGAATCTACTTCAGTTCTCACGTTTGCATTGACTTGTATGCAATTTACTACACAAAAATACTCAATTGGCCATTATAAAGCATTAAAGTTTTTTTTTTTTTTATTAATAATCGCCACCAGTTGGTTTAGCGTGCCCTTAACATGCATCACAGTGCATTTTTTGGTGTTTTCTTGTGGACATATAGCTTTTGTGCTTTTTTTATAGTAGTCACTGACGGCATAATCTGCAGAAATTTTTGCTATTTCTACACAAAATTTTGTTTTAAAAAATACAATAAACCAATAATTAAAATAGTAATATACTGTGGATTTTGAATAGAGCTGAAAATTTAATGCATAAATAAACATATTTAAGTTTTACATTGCAAATCCAATTTAAACCACTAGTATAGTATAAAAAAAACTACAGCAAGTCTCTCATATAATAAATCTAAAAGACAAAAAATATTACTTTCCAAACCTTTTTTGTACATAAATCATCAAAATATTAACATATTTTTAAAATAATAGTACTATAATTACTATAAATAAATAAACAAATATATATTTACGCACAATTCCATAAGTAAACAAATCACAGATTCCATGTGGGCATGATCATTGTCAGTGCCATGAGTAAAGCTAATTTTGTAAGTAAATGTACTCACTTGAAAGTGTGTTTGGAAAGTGTTTAAGACCTAAAATTGTTTTACAGAAGAACTATTAAAAGCTGAGACACATGAACATGAATGTATTCTCGTTTATATGCACATACAAACACGCTGCCTTACATGTGTTGCTGTCAAAACCCTTGCCATTGACCGAGCCAATTACCACAACTAGGCCATGATTCATAAGCCTAGCAACTAGCGGACAATTTTCCATAAAGGGAATTTAATTAATTGCTATTTTGTTGCTGTTTGTGCATCCCTGATGATGTATTTATCTATGAGCCGCTTAAATATTGCTAGGAATTATGTTCATATACATGCAGTTCACTGTAATCCTCCTCGATCTCTTCTAATGAAGCTAAGCAGATTAGGGGAGATTTTTTTTTTTACAAAACTCGCTGCTAGCACCGGATTCTGTCATCTCAACACACTCCTCAATAAATCTATTCTTGCAGTGTGGATCAGTGAGATGAAAGTGGATGAGAAATTAATTGAATACTCTTATTATTTTTTAAATATACAGGACTTTAATATAGTCACTTTAAAAGCTACTTTATATTCAAAGAAGTTATAGGGAGTCACAAAAAAAAAAACCAACGATGATGAACAACCCTAGCTTAGCTATTTTAGTGACGATGAGGTCACTGTGCTGATTTAAGGATTGCAATTGTATGCCCTAAAATGCAAATAAGGAATCTAGTCATTTTAAATGAAACAGGTCAACTAAACATTGCCATGTGAGCTACAATGCTTGAATAAGTGCAGCAAATTACTGAACTGGTGATCATAAATGATACAGATCAACTGTTTATTAGCACCAGAAATGACTGAACTAATCTTTAATCAAATAAACAGTTCAAATAATTACCGCTAGATTTACTTTACCCCTGTAAGATGTTACTTTGAGCACTAAAATGTCAAGACTAGTCATCACACTTTCCGGCCACTTTATTAGGTACACCTGTCCAACTGTCAGATTGAAAACTGTCAACACAGATTTCTAATCAGCCAATCACATGGCAGCAACTCAATGCATTTGGGCATGTAGACATGATCAAGATGATCTGCTGCAGTTCAAACCGAGCATCAGAATGGAAGAAAGGGGATTTAAGTGACTTTGAACGTGGCATAGATGTTGGTGCCAGACGAGCTGGCCTAAGTATTTCAGAAACTGCTGATCTACTGGGATTTTTACGTACAACCATCTCGTGTTTACAGAGAATGGTCAGAAAAAGAGAAAATATCCATTGAGCGGCAGTTCTGTGGGTGCAAATGCCTTGTTGATGCCAGAGGTCAGAGGAGAATGGCCAGACTTATTCCAGCTAATAGAAAGGCAACAGTAACTCAAACAACCACTTGTTACAACCAAGGTGTGCAGAAGAGCATTTCTGAATGCACAACACGTCCAACCTTGAGGCGGATGGGCTACAGCAGCAGAGGACCACACCAGGTGCCACTCCTGTCAGCTAAGAACAGGAAACTGAGGCTACAATTCACACAGGCTCACCAAAATTGGACAATAGAAGATTAGAAAAATGTTGCCTGGTCTGATGAGTCAGAATTTGGCGTCAACAACATGAAAACATGGATCCATCCTGCCTTGTCTCAATGGTTCAGGCTGGGGGTGGTGTAATGGTGTGGGGGATATTTTCTTGGCACATTTTGGGCCCATTAGTACCAACTGAGCATCTTGTCAAAGCCACAGCCTACCTGAGTATTGTTACTGTCCATCCTTTTATGACCATAGTGTACCAATCTTCTTATGGCTACTTCCAGCAGGACAACACGCCATGTCATAAAGTGGGAATCATCTTAAACAGTTTTCTTGAACATGACAATGAGTTCACCGTACTCAAATGGCCTCCACAGTCACCAGAGCTCAATCCAACAGAGCACCTTTGGGATGTGGTGGAATTGGAGATTCACATCATGGATGTGCAGCCAACAAATCTGCAGAAACTACGTGATGCTATTATATCAATTTGGACCAAAATCTCTGAGGAATATTTCCAGTACCTTGTTGAATCTTTTCCACAAAGGATTAAGGCAGTTCTGAAGACAAAAGTGGGTCCAACCCGATACTGGTAAGGTGTACCTAATAAAGTGGTCAAATGAGTGTGCTTGGAAGGAGTGAGTGGCTTGCACTGAAAAATTCCCAAGCGTTGATCGGTCCGCAGTGATAAAAAAAGTTTGTGGACTCCTGCTCTAAAGTGTGTTTAACCAACCATATTCCACCCTTTACATTTTATTAGGTTTATTAGGTCAACGTAATGTCACTATTTGACTTAAAAATGAAAGAACTTTTCACCACTATCCAAAGTCATCAAGTAAACACTTCGACAGACAGTCTTCATTTAAGAGCCTGCAAATGATTGAACCTGTTTATAAAAAGCTAAACACCACCTCTTTACCTCATCTAAAGTGCCATTAAAAGCCAGCATATGACTTGAGGACTGCATTCAAGTGTCAAAAATGATGAGTTACAGTCTCAAAGTTGAATGCAAAAGCATGAGCAATGGTACAAGTGTTGCTGCCTTGGTGCTAAAAAGAAAAGAGACAAGCATGAACACAACAACCGATAGCGTACTCCAGAGAGTCATATTAAACATTGACAGGTTAGCCAAGCGCAGTTCGCTCCGGGTCGCTGTATAGCTGATCTGGAGCCCTAAGGGACGTCTTCTCCTCGCACAAATTAATACCTTCGAGAGGCAGACTGAACGGTGGCCATAAACTCATTTGTTCCCCAAATAATGAAGAATGACTCTCCCCCCCCTCCACCAATCCCCTACGACCACCACCAGTACTTTGGTCCTTGGCACATCTGTGACTGTTGCCATGGCGACCTGGTCTTACCTCACCGCTTCGCGAAGTGCTCCACGCTCACTCAGAGTCGTGTGTTTGATGTCATCAAAATTGTTCTCCAGCTTCACACAGCTCTGTGAGAGAGAGAACGAGAGAGAGAAAGAGAGAGAGAATGAATGAATGAATGCACTTATATTATGCTTTTAATGTGTTTTGCTGTACACCGAAAGCACTTTACAATCAAATGAGGGAGTCTCTCTTTTCCACCATAACCACCAGTATGCAGGATCCATCTGGATAATGCAACGTCAGCCACAGCACAAGAATGCAAGTGCGCTCTCCACACACTAGCCATAGGTGGAGAGGACATATTATGACAGAGTCAACTCAAAGGATGGGGATTATTAGGAGGCCATAACAGGCATGAGGCGATCGAGGGAATTTGGCCAGGACAATGTTCCAACTTTTTATTAAAAGTGCCATGGGATTTTTAATGACCACAGAAATTTAGTTTGGTCCTGAAGTGCTATTGCCCTGCAGTTAAACTCTCTTTTCTGAAAGTTTCCTGTGACCCTAGTGAGAACCTGACTGTCTGGTCTGCAGTGGTGTAAAGTAACACATTACAAATACTTCAATTACTGTAATTGGGTGGTTTTTCTCAGAAACTGTAATTTACTAAGTAGTTTCAAAGATGTGTACTTTTACTTTACCTTGAGTACATTTTTAGTGCTGTATCGGTACTTTTACTCCACTTTTTTCATTCAACTTGCAGTCACTACTTTATTTCTTTCTACTCTATGGTGATTGGCTAAAGTAGAGAAATCAGTCCTGCAATTCCTGACCAATCAAATAAAATATAGAAAGTAAATTGCACCATATTGAACAACCTCTAAATATGGGCGCTTTATAATTGCAGCAAACCTTTTGGAAGCATTACAGTTTTTTTTTTTAACCTGATGAGGCTGTCAACTGAAACTCCACATTTTCAAAACAGTTAACACACAGGCCTAAACAGCGGCACTCATGGTCAAAATTACACATTTTGCTTGCAAAATGCTCAAACCGTGTCAAAACATTGAAAATATGCAACAAAAGCTAATTTTACCTTCAAACAACACAACTTGCAAACAAGTATATGAGCTCTTTTAATCAATCACTACACAAAGGACAACAAAATACAGAACTCAGTGTGAATCAGTGCACTATTGCTTGTCATTGTAGCCTATTGCCCATGCCGTTTGTTGTCTTTCTATTTTGGCTTTCAAATTTGCCTTTTTGCAAAGAATCAGATCCAGAATAAGAAATGCCTTGATTAAACTTATATTGAATTCATGACATTTTTTCAAACTGTGACTGAAAACTGAAATACTGTTAAAAAACAAAACAGACAGACAGTAGAAGACATAGCCGCTATTGACCTCTTCCATCCATGCTGGCAAAGAACAACACAGACCAGCCACTTTATTTTATATGGTTTGCAGACTTTGAAGATTTGTGTAAAGGAGTGTCAAACCAGTGCTTCAGTGATTTCATACTAATCTGGATAGTTTCTAATAGTTAGGAATAGATGGTTTCTGTTTGGTAACCATAGCTAAAACAATAAAGTTTGAACTGCTTGAATAACATCTGCGTTAACTGTTTTGCAAAATGGTGGGAAAAATGTGTCAACCCATTGAGAATGGGTTTATACATTTGCAAGACATGTCTTTTGCTCTGCTGGGATAGCGATGAGGAAAATGGAGTGGATCCTAGTTTTTTAACCAGGTCAAAAAGATGTCCAAAACCTTAACACGCAATAACCCTTTAAGACTTTTTATAGACGGCATGTCACTGATGAGGAAAACGAAGGATGTTGACTGTATGATAACTCAAATCACCAAGCAGCCTTAAACAATAACTAAAGGGAACAAATGAAGAATGGAAGGAAGGATAGAATAAAGGAAGGAAGGAACAAGGAATGGAAAGAAAGATGAAATGAAGAACCGAACTAATGAAGGAAGGAAGGAGCAAATGAATGAAGGAAGGATTCAAGAAAGGACTGAACAAACTAAGAAAGAAAGGAAGGAAGGAAGGCAGAGAGGGAGGGATGGGTTTGAGGGAAGAAAGAAGGATGGAAGGAAGGAACGAATGTACGAACAAACGAACAAAAATATGAACGAACAAACGAATGAACGAGCGAACGAATGAAGGGAGAAATGAAAAAAGAACCAAATGCATGAAGGAAGGATTCAAGGAAGGACTGAACAAACTAAGGAAGGAACGAACAAAGTACCTAATGAAGGAAGGAATAAAAATATGAAAGAACGAACAAATGAATGAATGAGCAAACGAGTTAAGTGAGGAATGAAGGAAGGAACAAATGAATGAAGGAAGGAAGGAACAACGAATGAAGGAAGGAAGGACAGAACAAACAATGCAAAGAAGGTTGGGAGGAACGAACAAATATAGGAAGATCACTAAATGCACTACAGAATGTTACATTTACACATCCCTGCACAAATTGCATGTAAACGCATCAACCTTTCACAGTGTAATACTCACTACTCTTGAGTATTTTTAAAACGGTCACTTTTCACTAATATTTTGAGTAATATTTACAACAGATACTTTTACTCTACTTGCACTACAATTTGGGAAAGTAACGGTACTTTTAATTGAGTATAATTTTACAGAACTCTTTCCACCACTGCTGGTGTGTTTAATTAGGGTAGGAGCTAAACTATCCAGGACAGTGACCCTCCATGAGCAGAATTGAACCCCCCTGTTATATTGGCTGTTTCTCTATATGCTTTCTTAAGCGATCTTGCATCATTGTGTTCTCGTGTAACATCATCATCAACCACCAAAGTTCAGTTCTGAAACTGAAGACTGTAAGAACAGAGAACTCGTGACAGAATCTGATGTGTTCCTGATATGGATGCATCGATGCAGACTTGAGCGCAGTACTCGCTCTAGAAGTCTCAGAAGTCATTGCAGCTGAATAAAGAAGGTGAAGCACAGCATTTTATACCTGTTTATTATTAAAGTTCAGACATATTTAATTAGCTCAGAAGTTTCCCTAAATGAAACGGTGAAAGTAAACATTAACATGAAAATCTTAACAAAGGAATAAACACAGTAAGGGTGTTTATTTATCTCAGCGAATACTTGCTTCACAGACATAAGAAATATATCTAAATAAAGCTTGAAATCTGTACATTTTTTAAATTAACCAA